>NW_028163688.1:80000-94221 GCF_964263955.1 Coregonus lavaretus
CATAGAGACTGCCATAGGTCCAGACAACAGGCCCTCCGATTTGACACATTGAACTCTATCTGAGAAGTAGTTGGTGAACCAGGCGAGGCAGTCATTTGAGAAACCAAGGCTATTTAGTCTGCCAATAAGAATGCGGTGGTTGACAGAGTCGAAAGCCTTGGCCAGGTCAATGAAAACGGCTGCACAGTACTGTCTATTATCGATCGCGGTTATAATATCGTTTAGGACCTTGAGCGTGGCTGAAGTGCACCCATGACCAGCTCGGTAACCGGATTGCATAGCGGAGAAGGTACGGTGGGATTCGAAATGGTCGGTGATCTGTTTGTTGACTTGGCAATCAAAAACGTTTGAAAGGCAGGGCAGGATGGATATGGGTCTGTAACAGTTTGGATCTAGAGTGTCACCCCCTTTGAAGAGGGGGATGACCGCGGCAGCTTTCCAATCTCTGGGGATCTCAGACGTTACGAAAGAGAGGTTGAACAGGCTAGTAATAGGGGTTGCGACAATTTCGGCGGCTAGTTTTAGAAAGAAAGGGTCCAGATTGTCTAGCCCAGATGATTTGTAGGGGTCCAGATTTTGCAGCTCTTTTAGAACATCGGCTGTCTGGATTTGTGTGAAGGAGAAGCGGGGGGGGGCATGGGCAAGTTGCAGCGGAGGGTGCAGAGCTGGTGGCCGGGGTAGTGGTAGCCAGGTGGAAAGCATGGCCAGCCATAGCAAAATGCTTGTTGAAATTCTCGATTATTGTAGATTTATCAGTGGTGATAGTGTTTCCTAGCCTCAGTGCAGTGGGCAGCTGGGAGGAAGTGCTCTTATTTTCCATGGACTTTACAGTGTCCCAAAACTTTTTGGAGTTAGTGCTACAGGATGCAAATTTCTGTTTGAAAAAGTTAGCCTTTGCTTTCCTAACTGCTTGTGTATATTGGTTCCTAACTTCCCTGAAAAGTTGCATATCGCGGGGGCTATTTGATGCTAATGCAGTACGCCACAGGATGTTTTTGTGCTGGTCAAGGGCAGTCAAGTCTGAGGAGAACCAGGGGCTATATCTGTTCTTAGTTCTGTATTTTTTGAATGGGGCATGTCTAATTAAGATTGAGAGGAAATTACTTTTAAAGAACAACCAGGCATCCTCTACTGACGGAATGAGATCTATATCCATCCAGGATACCTGGGCCAGGTCAATTAGGAAGGCCTGCTCGCTGAAGTGTTTTTGGGAGCGTTTGACAGTGATGAGGGGTGGTCGTTTGACCGCGGACCCGTTACGGACGCAGGCAATAAGGCAGTGATCGCTGAGATCCTGGTTGAAGACAGCGGAGGTGTATTTAGAGGGTAAGTTAGTCAGGATGATATCTATGAGGGTACCCATGTTTACGGATTTAGGGTTGTACCTGGTAGGTTCGTTGATAATTTGTGTGAGATTGAGGGCCTCTAGTTTAGATTGTAGGATGGCCGGGGTGTTAAGCATATCCCAAGCATGTCACCAAGCAGTACGAACTCTGAGGATAGATGGGGGGCAATCAATTCACATATGGTGTCCAGGGCACAGCTGGGGGCTGAGGGGGGTCTGTAGCAAGCGGCAACAGTGAGAGATTTATTTCTGGAAAGGTGGATTTTTAGAAGTAGAAGCTCAAACTGTTTGGGCACAGACCTGGATAGTATGATAGAGCTCTGCAGGCTATATCTACAGTAGATTGCAACTCCACCCCCTTTGGCAGTTCTATCTAGACGGAAAATGTTATAGTTGGGGATGGAAATTTCAGAATTTTTGGTGGTCTTCCTAAGCCAGGATTCAGACACTGCTAGAACATCAGGGTTGGCGGAGTGTGCTAACGCAGTGAATAACTCAAACTTAGGAAGGAGGCTTCTGATATTTATGTGCAGAAAACCAAGACTTTTACGGTTACAGAAGTCAACAAATGATAGCTCCTGGGGAGTAGGAGTAATACTGGGGGCTGCAGGGCCTGGGTTAGCCTCTACATCACCAGAGGAACAGAGGAGGACTAGAATAAGGATACGACTAAAGGCTTTAAGAACTGGTCTTCTAGTGCGTTGGGTACATAGAATAAAGGGGGCAGTTCTCCGGGCGTTGTAGAAAAGATTCAGGGCATTATGTACAGAAAAGGATATGGAAGGATATGAGTACAGTTCAGGTAACCCTAAGCGTTGGGTAACAATGAAAGAGATAGCGTCATTGGAGGCACCGATTGAGCCGGTCTCGGCGTGTATAGGGGGTGGAACAAAGGAACTATATGAGGCAGTTTGAGAGGGACTAGGGGTTCTACAGTGAAATTGTATAATAAGAACTAACCCAAACAGCAATAGGCAAGGCATAATTGACATGGGAGAGAGGCATAAAGCAGTCACAGGTGTTATTAGAGAGAGCTAAGACAACAACTGGAAATAGCGATAACGTTTGGGCTAAGACTAAACAGAATAAACAGGACAGGGTACCGTGTAAAGGAACAGTCCAGCAGGCATCAGCTGTGCAGCTGAGTGATCATAAGGTCCAGTGAACAGCAATATGTGAGTCCGAGAGCAGTTCAAATTGGTGCTTCAGCACAGCTAGCAGGGAGCACAGTTGTAGTTTGCGTGTGCTAGCGGGCCGGGGCTGGCAGATGGATCTTCGTGGTCGTCGCAACTGGAAGCCTGATGAAACCACATCAGACTATTTCGTTGGCAAACCAGTCGTGTTGGATCGGCGGGGCTCAGTGTCAACACTAGGAGGTCCCGTACGGTTGACAGAGAGGTAGATAGCCGGGAGATGGGCCTGAGGCTAGCTCAGGGCTAACTGGTAACTGGTAAATAAGCCACAACAGGTTGCAGCTAGCTAGCTGGTTGTGATGATCCGGCGCTAGGGTCCAGTGATTCCGGCAGAAAGTCCAATAAGCTCTGGGTCGATAGCACGCTGGGTCGATAGCACGCTGTGCAGACGAATTGTCCAGGCTAGAGCTAGAGCTGGCTGGTGGATAGTGTAGGCCACGGACAGTGGGGAAGACGCTAACGGTGACTAATAACAGGTAGCCATTTAGTTGCGGCTACACTAGTATCAGCTTACGGTTCTTGATGAAAGTTATAAAGAAATAATAGAATCCTTTCCACGTTGGGTGAGGCGGGTTGCAGGAAAGTATATTTAGTTAAAGAATGAAAAGTAAAAATTGAGAGATATATACAAAATAGACAAAAAAAACAAGAAACGGGATATTTACACAGGACGATGAAATAAACGCGACCGCACTGCTACGCCATCTTGGACTAATCTGGCCTAGACATAATACACCATAATGTCAAAGTGGAATTATGTTTTTTGACATTTTTACAAATTTTTAAAAATTGAAATGCTTTAATGTCTTGAGTCAATAAGTATTCAACCTCTTTGTTATGGCAAGCTTGAATAAATTCAGAAGTAAAAAAGTTACATGGACTGGTGATGTTGAAGGAGTTAGGCGCAGGAGGGTAAATCACAGAATAACAGGATTTATTCTGAACCACAGTTACGCAGATATGCAAAACAAGCGCACTGGAAAATATAAGGCACACGCGGAATATTCCTGTCGATACAAAATACACGGAGCTCCACTAAGCTTCTCTCTCCTCCACAATAAACTATCACACACAAAGACAAGGGGGCAGAGGGAACACTTATACAGGTACTGATTATAGAGGTAGGGGATATGAACCAGGTGTGTGTAATAAACAAGACAAAACAAGTGGAATGATGAGATGAGGAGCGGCAGTGGCTAGAAGGCCGGTGACGACGAACGCTGAAGCCTGCTCGAACCAGGAGAGGAGACAGCTTCGGAGGAAGTCGTGACAATTACGGACATACTTCTCCCCATTTTAGCTACTGTTGTATCAATATGTTTTGACATTTACATTTTAGTCATTTAGCAGACGCTCTTATCCAGAGCGACTTACAGTTAGTGAATACATTTTTTTTTATACTGGCCCCCCGTGGGAATCAAACCCACAACCCTGGCGTTGCAAACGCCATGCTCTATCAACTAAGCTACATCCCTGCCGGCCATTCCCTCCCCTACACTGGACAACGCTGGGCCAATTGTGCACCGCCCATGAGTCTCCCGGTCGCGGCCGGCTGCGACAGAGCCTGGATTCGAACCAGGATCTCTAGTGGCACAGTTAGCACTGCGATGCAGCGCCTTAGACCACTGCGCCACTCAGGAGTACATGACCATGACAGTTTACAATCCAGGGTTACTCCAAACAGTTTAGTCACCTCAACTTGCTCAATTTCCACATTATTTATTACAAGATTTAGTTGAGGTTTAGGGTTTAGTGAATGATTTGTCCCAAATAAAATGCTTTTAGTTTTAGAAATATTTAGGACTAACTTATTCCTTGCCACCCACTCTGAAACTAACTGCGACTCTTTGTTAAGTGTTGCAGTCATTTCAGTCGCTGTAGTAGCTGATGTGTATAGTGTTGAGTCATCTGCGTACATAGACACTCTGGCTTTACTCAAAGCCAGTGGCATGTCGTTAGTAAAGGTTGAAAAAAGCAAGGGGCTTAGACAGCTGCCCTGGGGAATTCCTGATTCTACCTGGATTATGTTGGAGAGGCTTCCATTAAAGAACTCCCTCTGTGTTCTGTTAGATAGGTAACTCTGTATCCACAATAAAGCAGGTGGAGTAAAGCCATAACACATACGTTTTTCCAGCAACAGACTATGATCGATAATGTCAAAAGCCGCACTGAAGTCTAACAAAACAGCGCCCACAATCTTTTTATAATTAATTTATTTCAGCCAATCATCAGTAATTTGTGTAAGTGCTGTGCTTGTTGAATGTCCTTCTCTATTAGCATGCTGAAAGTTTGTTGTCAATTTGTTTACTGTAAAATAGCATTGTATCTGGTCAAACACAATTTTTTCCTATAGTTTACTAAGGGTTGGTAACAGGCTGATTAATCGGCTATTTGAGCCAGTAAAGGGGGCTTTACTATTCTTAGGTAGCGGAATGACTTTTGCTTCCCTCCAAGCCTGGGGGCACAGACATTCTAGTAGGCTTAATTTGAAAATATGGCAAATAGGAGTGGCAATATCGTCCACTATTATCCTCAGTATTTTTCCATCCAAGTTGTCAGACCCCGGTGGCTTGTCATTGTTGATAAACAACAATAATTTTTTCACCTCTTCCACACTCACTTTACAGAATTCAAAATTACAATGCTTGTCTTTCATAATTTGGTCGGGAATACTTGGATGTGTAGTGTCAGCAATTGTTGCTGGCATGTCATGCATAAATTTGCTAATCTTGCCAATGAAAAAATCATTAAAGTAGTTGGCAATATCAGTTGGTTTTGTGATGAATGAGCCATCTGATTCAATGAATAATGGAGCTGAGTTTGCCTTTTTCCCCAAAATGTCATTTAAGGTGCTCCAAAGCTTTTTAGTATCAATCTTTATGTCATTTAACTTTGTTTCATAGTGTAGTTTCTTCTTCTTTTTATTCATTTTAGTCACATGATTTCTCAATTTGCAATATGTTTGCCAATCGGTTGTGCAGCCAGACTTATTTGCCATTCCTTTTGCCTCATCCCTCTCAACCATACCATTTTTCAATTCCCCATCAATCCACAGGGATTTAACCGCTTTTACAGTCATTATCTTAATGGGTGCATGTTTAATAGTAACTGGAATAAGCAATTTCATAAATTTGTCAAGTGCAGTGTCTGTTTGCTCCTCATTACACACCACGGACCAACATATATTCTTTACATCAACAACATAGGAATCACTACAAAACTTATTGTATGACCTCTTATACACAATATTAGGCCCAGCATTTGGAAGTTTGGTTTTCCTAGATATGGCTACTATATTGTGATCACTACATCCAATAAATTTGGACACCGCTTTCAAACAAATCTCTGCAGCATTAGCAAAGATATGATCCATACATGTTGATTATTTAATTCCTGTACTGTTTGTAACTACCCTGGTAGGTTGATTGAAAACCTGAACCAGGTTGCAGGCACTGGTTACAGTTTGAAGCTTTCTCTTGAGTGGGCAGCCTGATGAAAGCCAGTCAATATTTAAAATCACCCAGAAGGTATACCTCTCTTTTGATATCACATACATTATCAAGGATTTCACACGTTATCCAGATACTGACTGTTAGCACTTGGTGGTCTATAGCAGCTTCCCACCAGAATGGGCTTTAGGTGAGGCAGATGAACTTGTATCCATATTACTTCAACAATATTTAACATGATCCTCTCTAATCTTCAAGGAATGTGGTTCTGAATATAAACAGCAACACCTCCACCATTGGCATTTATATATTTTCTGTAAATGTCATAACCTTGTATTGCTACCACTGTATCATCAAAGGTATTATCTAAGTGAGTTTCAGAGATAGTCAGAATTTGAATGTCATCTGTTACTAGCAAATTATTGATTTCATGAACCTTGTTTCTCAATCTACATATGTTAACGTGGGCTAATTTTTTAATTGCTTTACTGGGAAGCTTAGCAGCAGTAGATGTGCTCATGTTCTTTATGTTAGTGCAGGGTGAGCTGCACACAGTGGACTTCCTCCATGGGCACACCGGCTCAGTGCTAACAGTATAAATCTGGTTCTTAGGCATATGATTACTGCGTACAATAGCTGTAGGATCAGCAGAGGCATTCAGGGCAGTTTGAGGGATATAAATTAGGTTACTTATATTGTGTCTACCGACTCCCCTGGTGTAATGTACATTTGATGAAGCATTTTGACAACTCTGCGTCACAATGGTAGGGATTAGCTGAGCTGAGCTTGGGTCATTGCTAAGTCATTGTCTCAACGCAGCCTTATAATGCTGTGAAAGGATCCAGGAACCCAAATGATTAGGGTGGATCCCATCCTCCTTATAAAACGTGTTTTGTTTCCAAAAGGTATCGAAATTGTCAATAAATGTTACACCCATTAAGCTGCAATAATCACGTAGCCAGTTGTGAAGAGCAAGAATCCTGCTAAAGCGATTCAGAGAAGGCACAGGGCCAGATATGATGTGTCTAGCAGAGAGTCAATTAGGTCTTTAAAATCCAGTATTTTCAACTGTTCAGAGCTGCCCTTCATAATGTAATTAAAACCCTCATGGACTACGATAGAATCGATTTCCATGTCCTGACTTAGTACATTCGAGTGCAGCTTAGAAATGTCATTTCCTCGAGCTCCGGGGTAGGACGTTGTTTTTGCACCAGGAACAATCACATTTCTTACCATGGAGCTGCCCAAAATCACGGCTGGCGAGAAGGACTAGGAAATACGCCCACTCCCACGCTTCACAGGATGCAGGCCTCCGACAGATGGAGAAGCCCCGCTCGATCCAGAGTAGGGACGGAAGGTTGCCGACGTCGGCTTCGAAATCGTAGTAGTAGGCACTGCGGCTGCAGGCACCCCCAGCGACGAAGGTGCAGGAAGATCAGGCTCCAGGACGGCGAAACTGTTCGTTGTTTGTATCTCTCGTTGGGAGAGTAGACTGCTTTGCTTTGCAGGAGGCCGCGGTCTTCGGCTTCCACGGCTCGTGACATGCGACCATCGTTGATTGCCTTTCTCCTCATGCTGTGCTCCTTCGACGGCGCTATCAGATGGGGGAGCTCCGGGCAACACCGGCCAGTCGGATAACAACAAACAACAAGGCGAAGATGCATCCAACAAACGCGAATGCAGTCCAGCCATCGGCGCAGCAACTGTAAACATTCCACTCTGCGTTTTGTCCAGTTTCTTACGTAGGCGACCTGCGTGATCAAGGAAGCCACCTCAAGCCTATAATCCTCGGCAAGTAAACAATTGCCGCATTGGAACTCAGAGTGATCCGGTTTGTCCCGAAACAAAGCGTAATAGATACAGCTCCTACAACGCTGGAACCGGTCATTTAGTTCTCCAGACAAAGAGGACTCCATTGGAAAACTAATCTGGTACCAACTTCGTTAGCTTGATGGCTAGCAGCTTAGCATCTCTGTCAAGCAGGCTTCAACCTGTCTCTTAAGCGGGATACCGGGACAAGAAATAGCGGTCCTAGCTGTTAAAAGCTAACCGCGTCGTGGAATCCACGCAAAAACAAGTTCTGTATTTGTATTTATGAATAGCGTTTTTGTTTTAATCAAAAATAACAAACTAAGTGTTTTCCAGCATACAATGTTCAGCTGCGCACTTTGATATGTAGCCTGCATCTCTTACTGTAATAATGATATGTAGCCTACATCTCTTACTGTAATAATTATATGTAGCCTAGATTTCTTACTGTAATAATGATATGTAGCCTACATCTCTTACTATAATAATGATATGTAGCCTACATCTCTTACTATAATAATGATATGTAGCATACATCTCTTACTGTAATAATGATATGTAGCCTACATCTCTTACTGTAATAATGATATGTAGCCTACATCTCTTACTGTAATAATGATATGTAGCCTACATCTCTTACTGTAATAATGATATGTAGCCTACATCTCTTACTATAATCATGATTTTATGTCTACATCTCTTACTGTAATAATGATATGTAGCCTACATCTCTTACTGTAATAATGATGTTTTGTCTACATCTCTTACTGTAATAATGATATGTAGCCTACATCTCTTACTGTAATAATCATATGTAGCCTACATCTCCTACTGTAATAATGATATGTAGCCTACATCTCTTACTGTAATAATGATATGTAGCCTACATCTCTTACTATAATAATGATATGTAGCCTACATCTCTTACTGTAATAATGATATGTAGCCTACATCTCTTACTGTAATAATGATATGTAGCCTACATCTCTTACTGTAATAATGATGTTTTGTCTACATCTCTTACTGTAATAATGATATGTAGCCTACATCTCTTACTATAATCATGATTTTTTGTCTTCATCTCTTACTGTAATAATGATATGTAGCCTACATCTCTTGCTGTAATAATGATTTTTAGTATACATATCTTACTGTAATAATGATATGTAGCCTACATCTCTTACTGTAATAATGATATGTAGCCTACATCTCTTACTATAATAATGATATGTAGCCTACATCTCTTACTATAATAATTATATGTAGCCTACATCTCTTACTATAATAATGATATGTAGCATACATCTCTTACTGTAATAATGATATGTAGCCTACATCTCTTACTGTAATAATGATATGTAGCCTACATCTCTTACTATAATCATGATTTTTTGTCTACATCTCTTACTGTAATAATGATATGTAGCCTACATCTCTTACTGTAATAATGATTTTTTGTCTACATCTCTTACTGTAATAATGATATGTAGCCTACATCTCTTACTATAATAATGATATGTAGCCTACATCTCTTACTGTAATAATCATATGTAGCCTACATCTCTTACTGTAATAATGATATGTAGCCTACATCTCTTACTATAATCATGATTTTTTGTCTACATCTCTTACTGTAATAATGATATGTAGCCTACATCTCTTACTGTAATAATAATTTTTACTATACTTATCTTACTGTAATAATGATATGTAGCCTACATCTCTTACTGTAATATTGATATGTAGCCTACATCTCTTACTGTAATAATGATATGTAGCCTACATCTCTAACTGTAATAATTATATGTATCCTACATCTCTTACTGTAATAATGATATGTAGCCTACATCTCTTACTGTAATAATGATATGTAGCCTACATCTCTTACTATAATAACGATATGTAGCATACATCTCTTACTGTAATAATGATATGTAGCCTACATCTCTTACTGTAATAATGATATGTAGCCTACATCTCTTACTGTAATAATGATATGTAGCCTACATCTCTTACTGTAATAATGATATGTAGCCTACATCTCTTACTATAATCATGATTTTTTGTCTACATCTCTTACTGTAATAATGATATGTAGCCTACATCTCTTACTGTAATAATGATTTTTTGTCTACATCTCTTACTGTAATAATGATATGTAGCCTACATCTCTTACTGTAATAATCATATGTAGCCTACATCTCCTACTGTAATAATGATATGTAGCCTACATCTCTTACTGTAATAATGATATGTAGCCTACATCTCTTACTATAATAATGATATGTAGCCTACATCTCTTACTGTAATAATGATATGTAGCCTACATCTCTTACTGTAATAATGATATGTAGCCTACATCTCTTACTGTAATAATGATGTTTTGTCTACATCTCTTACTGTAATAATGATATGTAGCCTACATCTCTTACTATAATCATGATTTTTTTCTACATCTCTTACTGTAATAATGATATGCAGCCTACATCTCTTGCTGTAATAATGATTTTTAGTATACATATCTTACTGTAATAATGATATGTAGCCTACATATCTTACTGTAATAATGATATGTAGCCTACATCTCTAACTGCAATAATGATATGTAGCCTACATCTCTTACTATAATAATGATATGTAGCCTACATCTCTTACTATAATAATGATATGTAGCATACATCTCTTACTATAATAATGATATGTAGCCTACATATCTTACTGTAATAATGATATGTAGCCTACATCTCTTACTGTAATAATGATATGTAGCCTACATCTCTTACTGTAATAATGATATGTAGCCTACATCTCTTACTATAATCATGATTTTTTGTCTACATCTCTTACTGTAATAATGATATGTAGCCTACATCTCTTACTGTAATAATGATTTTTTGTCTACATCTCTTACTGTAATAATGATATGTAGCCTACATCTCTTACTATAATAATGATATGTAGCCTACATCTCTTACTGTAATAATCATATGTAGCCTACATCTCTTACTGTAATAATGATATGTAGCCTACATCTCTTACTATAATCATGATTTTTTGTCTACATCTCTTACTGTAATAATGATATGTAGCCTACATCTCTTACTGTAATAATGATTTTTAGTATACATATCTTACTGTAATAATGATATGTAGCCTACATCTCTTACTGTAATATTGATATGTAGCCTACATCTCTTACTGTAATAAGGATATGTAGCCTACATCTCTTACTGTAATAATGATATGTAGCCTACATCTCTAACTGTAATAATGATATGTAGCCTACATCTCTTACTGTAATAATGATATGTAGCCTACATCTCTTACTGTAATAATGATATGTAGCCTACATCTCTTACTGTAATAATGATATGTACCTACATCTCTTACTGTAATAATGATATGTAGCCTACATCTCTAACTTTAATAATGATATGTAGCCTACATCTCTTACTGTAATAATGATATGTAGCCTACATCTCTTACTGTAATAATGATATGTAGCCTACATCTCTTACTGTAATAATGATATGTAGCCTACATCTCTTACTGTAATAATGATATGTAGCCTACATCTCTTACTATAATAACGATATGTAGCATACATCTCTTACTGTAATAATGATATGTATCCTACATCTCTTACTGTAATAATGATATGTAGCCTACATCTCTTACTGTAATAATGATATGTAGCCTACATCTCTTACTGTAATAATGATATGTAGCCTACATCTCTTACTATAATCATGATTTTTTGTCTACATCTCTTACTGTAATAATGATATGTAGCCTACATCTCTTACTGTAATAATGATTTTTTGTCTACATCTCTTACTGTAATAATGATATGTAGCCTACATCTCTTACTGTAATAATGATATGTAGCCTACATCTCTTACTGTAATAATGATGTTTTGTCTACATCTCTTACTGTAATAATGATATGTAGCCTACATCTCTTACTATAATCATGATTTTTTGTCTACATCTCTTACTGTAATAATGATATGCAGCCTACATCTCTTGCTGTAATAATGATTTTTAGTATACATATCTTACTGTAATAATGATATGTAGCCTACATATCTTACTGTAATAATGATATGTAGCCTACATCTCTAACTGTAATAATGATATGTAGCCTACATCTCTTACTATAATAATGATATGTAGCCTACATCTCTTACTATAATAATGATATGTAGCATACATCTCTTACTATAATAATGATATGTAGCCTACATATCTTACTGTAATAATGATATGTAGCCTACATCTCTTACTGTAACAATGATATGTAGCCTACATCTCTTACTGTAATAATGATATGTAGCCTACATCTCTTACTATAATCATGATTTTTTGTCTACATCTCTTACTGTAATAATGATATGTAGCCTACATCTCTTACTGTAATAATGATTTTTTGTCTACATCTCTTACTGTAATAATGATATGTAGCCTACATCTCTTACTATAATAATGATATGTAGCCTACATCTCTTACTGTAATAATCATATGTAGCCTACATCTCTTACTGTAATAATGATATGTAGCCTACATCTCTTACTATAATCATGATTTTTTGTCTACATCTCTTACTGTAATAATGATATGTAGCCTACATCTCTTACTGTAATAATGATTTTTAGTACACATATCTTACTGTAATAATGATATGTAGCCTACATCTCTTACTGTAATATTGATATGTAGCCTACATCTCTTACTGTAATAAGGATATGTAGCCTACATCTCTTACTGTAATAATGATATGTAGCCTACATCTCTAACTGTAATAATGATATGTAGCCTACATCTCTTACTGTAATAATGATATGTAGCCTACATCTCTTACTGTAATAATGATATGTAGCCTACATCTCTTACTGTAATAATGATATGTACCTACATCTCTTACTGTAATAATGATATGTAGCCTACATCTCTAACTTTAATAATGATATGTAGCCTACATCTCTTACTGTAATAATGATATGTAGGCTACATCTCTTACTGTAATAATGATATGTAGCCTACATCTCTTACTGTAATAATGATATGTAGCCTACATCTCTTACTGTAATAATGCTATGTAGCCTACATCTCTAACTGTAATAATGATATGTAGCCTACATCTCTTACTGTAATAATGATATGTAGGCTACATCTCTTACTGTAATAATGATTGTTGGTATACATCTCTTACTGTAATAATGATATGTAGCCTACATCTCTTACTGTAATAATGTTATGTAGCCTACATCTCTTACTGTAATAATGATATGTAGCCTACATCTCTTACTGTAATAATGATTTTTGGTATACATCTCTTACTGTAATAATGATATGTAGCCTACATCTCTTACTGTAATAATGATTTTTGGTATACATCTCTTACTGTAATAATGATATGTAGCCTACATCTCTTACTGTAATAATGATTTTTGGTATACATCTCTTACTGTAATAATGATTGTTGGTATACATCTCTTACTGTAATAATGATTGTTGGTATACATCTCTTACTGTAATAATGATTGTTGGTATACATCTCTTACTGTAATAATGATTGTTGGTATACATCTCTTACTGTAATAATGATTGTTGGTATACATCTCTTACTGTAATAATGATTGTTGGTATACATCTCTTACTGTAATAATGATTGTTGGTATACATCTCTTACTGTAATAATGATTGTTGGTATACATCTCTTACTGTAATAATGATTGTTGGTATACATCTCTTACTGTAATAATGATTGTGGTATACATCTCTTACTGTAATAATGATTGTTGGTATACATCTCTTACTGTAATAATGATTGTTGGTATACATCTCTTACTGTAATAATGATTTGTAGCCTACATCTCTTACTGTAATAATGATTTTTGGTATACATCTCTTACTGTAATAATGATATGTAGCCTACATCTCTTACTGTAATAATGATTTTTGGTATACATCTCTTACTGTAATAATGATTGTTGGTATACATCTCTTACTGTAATAATGATTGTTGGTATACATCTCTTACTGTAATAATGATTTTTGGTATACATCTCTTACTGTAATAATGATTGTTGGTATACATCTCTTACTGTAATAATGATTTTTGGTATACATCTCTTACTGTAATAATGATTTTGGTATACATCTCTTACTGTAATAATGATTTTTGGTATACATCTCTTACTGTAATAATGATTTTTGGTATACATCTCTTACTGTAATAATGATTTTTGGTATACATCTCTTACTGTAATAATGATTGTTGGTATACATCTCTTACTGTAATAATGATTGTTGGTATACATCTCTTACTGTACTGTAGTCCTCTATGGAGTCAAAGTGATTTGACCAATGATAAATAAACATATAGTAAACCCTGTGACTGAATTCATTTCAATTACAGGGA
>NW_028163687.1:0-55000 GCF_964263955.1 Coregonus lavaretus
AGTTGAAACATGATTGCCCTGTCTCCCAAATTGTTTTAGTGGTTCCATTTGTGTAATTGACCATTAGGTGGAGACATTGACCACAGTACCGCTCACCCTGAGGACCAACCTGTATAGTCCACCACACCCTCTCTCATTAGCACCACCAGCTGAAGAGAGATTCTCCCTCACTGTGTTCCCCATGCAGGCCCTGCGCCACGAGGGTGCAAAAGGGGGAAATGGCATTGTGTGCATGGAGCACTTTAACAATTCCATGTCCAAGGAGGTCTGGGTGCAGTGTTGGGAATGATGGGCTCACCAAGCCTGAACCCCAGGACAGCCATACCACTGTCACCAAGCCTGAACCCCAGGACAGCCATACCACTGTCACCAAGCCTGAACCCCAGGACAGCCATACCACTGTCACCAAGCCTGAACCCCAGGACAGCCATACCACTGTCACCAAGCCTGAACCCCAGGACAGCCATACCACTGTCACCAAGCCTGAACCCCAGGACAGCCATACCACTGTCACAACTGTGACTCTGATTAAATGAACATGTCCAACATTCAGTCACAGACACACACACACAGACACACACACATACACCCAGACACACACATACAGACACACACACACACACACATACACCCAGACACACACAGACACACACATACAGACACACACACCACAAACGTTCAGGTGTTTAGTTTTGCCTAGATGTTGTTTGGTTGAGAAAGACCATTTAGTGGAGGGGAAAATAATACAGTATATATTTTTTTATATGTATTATTATTTCTGCCAAATGAAATGTTGAACATGGCAATGTTGCTCTCATGGTCTCAATAAAGGTGTAAAAAAAAAAAACATTCACCGCGCAGCTGGATGGAATTTAGCTAATGTTAACAGTTTGGTTGGTAGCTGATAGTATGATGGATATTAGAAAGTGGCTTCGCCAGGGCACAACGGCAGCATCGGATCAAAGCGGTGGGGAGGAGGAGAAGCCTGCCACATAGACCAAAGGCAAGGCTGCTGGTCCGACGCTAATCACCGAGGCCAAGGCTGCTGAGCTGACGCTAATCACCGAAGCCAAGGCCGCTGAGCCGACGCTAATCACCGAAGCCAAGGCCGCTGAGCCGACGCTAATCACCGAAGCCAAGGCCGCTGAGCCGACGCTAATCACCGAGGCCAAGGCCGCTGAGCCGACGCTAATCACCGAGGCCAAGGCCGCTGAGCCCAGCAGCAAAGACACCTGCTCAACCGTCTTGCAGCCTGGTGACATAGGAGGTAACCAACCCGAGGAGGGGCCTGCAGCCTGGTGACATAGGAGGTAACCAACCCGAGGAGGGGCCTGCAGCCGCCAAGACCGAACCTAGCAGCAGCACCGCCAGTATATTACAAGCACCGACGCCTCCGTTAGTGCCTGACGACCTCGGTGATGAGGAGCCAGCGCAGGTTTGTCTGGGGAAATACCCAACCCGCCTGTACTGCAGGAGAAAACAGACATTTTGTAGCACGTGGTTCAAAGGCAGAGGGTGACTGCTGCAAGGCAGATGCAGTTTGATGAGTTATGGGAGAAATACAAGCACACGGACACCCCCGCTCCAAGCAAACGGCAAAAAGTAGTGAGTAGTAATCTGAAACAACATGTGGTCGAAACAAAACAATGGGCCAGCTAGAAGAGGACAATGAGAGGGAGTGTAACAGACTGTTTTTCAGCACTCTGGATGCTGTACTGGGAGAAATGTCAGCAAGATTTAACCAACGAAACAGCCAATTTGCCTTGCACCCAGAGAATGAAACCTTTATGGATATGGAAAAAGTGGACCACTGCTGGACTTAATCTCAGGAGATTTTGTGGAAACTGAGTTTACTGTCGCACGTCAGTTTCTACAGACTGAAATCGCCCGATCTGGAGAAGAAAAATGAACAACGCAGAGCATTTTGGAGAGATTCTCCGGGCCTCTAACAGCAATGTCTACTGTGATGATGGCATTGAAGCTGGGATTAACATTTGGAGTATCCACGGCAACTTGGCAGAACTCCTTTTCAACATAGAAAAACGTATTCAGTGAGCACAGACGGAGCATGTTGCACAGGAGGAAAGAGCAGCTGATTCAACTGGCATTTGAGAGGGATCTTACGAGCAAATTCTGTGGGGAGTGGAACGAGAGACTGCTGAGGAGGTTCAACACAGCATCAAGGCGGCTGCAACTCTTTTGAATCTGGGTAAGAACAGGCAGCCTGGCTGGGCTTGGAGTATTTAGTTATTTGCTAGCTTTTGGAAATGCGTGGCAAACGTCAGAAATAGGTGTAGATGTGATTTTCTTTATTGGCCTTGCTGCCAAGTCTGCTGCTTGATTTCTGTGATTGGATTGGAAAAGTTTGGTTTATAATATATTCTGATTGTTTTTAATGTTGTTTTATAATGTAGAAGAGGTGCTTTGCATTACATTGATGAGGGTGGGCAGACCTTGACCAATGGTTGAGTAACGATGTAGCTATAGTGTTGCCATAAACAACTCGTTGCTATGGAATATTAATGTCTCTGTTATCATACGACACTCTTGTGGGAAGACAGCTTGGTAGCTGCGTTCAAGCTGCGTTGTACTGATAAGTCGTGGTAGTGCATTGTACATTATTGTTTGCTTTCCGCCATTGGAAATGCATTGTATTGGCATGAGGAAGTGTTATTACGGTAATTAGCAACTGTTTTGCATTGGATTTATGGGTATTTTGCATGTAGCTGTGTAGCGTTGTCATAACTTGCAATTTCTCGAGCCGGTTATGAATTGTCCACGTTTGTAAAGCAGTGCAGTAGCCTGTATTCTTGCGGCAAGACAGCCGTGCGTGGCTGCAAATACATTGTGTGTAATTGTACTATCGATTATAATCCACCCTGTGTTATCAGCAAGCGAAAATAGTTGTGCCCCCTTAGTCATTTCTGATGCCCACTTGCCGAGTTAATCCTACCGCCGGGCCTAGGTTACAGGTTAAATAAATTATGGTGAACGTATAAGGTGATGAGATTGATGTTCCTTTCCAATAACTATCGAGGGTCTTATTCTGGTGACATGTTGATCGATGCTTGGCTGCTAATGAAGGTAGTTATGTGGCACTACATTAGATCACTCAAATATGGTATCCTTGCGCGCTGCAGGATACATTCAGAGTAAGAGTTTGTGATTAGTCCGGAGTCCCGGCTAGTGCTGCGGCTGACCCCCTTAAATACCTGCCGCCTCAGTACATCCACGTCTCCCTTTTCTCACCTCATTCATTTGTCTTGGAGATGAGAGGCTGGTGGTTGACAGAGGAAAAGGAAACCAGGTAGAAAGAGGAGAATCCAGGGCATTCAGAGAGGATTTTGACCCCTTGAATTTTTCCACATTTTGTTACATTACAGCATTCTAAAATTGATTTAATAAAATAACAGTCCTCATCATGGTTAACTAGTCTGTATATTCCACTGATTCATATGGATGCCAGTCCATTCATAGGCTGTAAAAGTGGGTAAAAACCAGACAAGCATTTAACTGTAGCTATGTGGTCTTTACTTGGGTGTGTTTCAGCAGGGTGAGGTCAGAGAGATGCTTCCAAGTCAGTATTTTTCAGAACTCATAAAATCCTTTACACAATCTGATGGGATGAATGTTCAACCCCATTAAAATGACCATAAAGTCTATATAGTACCTTTAAGTTAAGACCTCACAGATCTGTTCATGGCAAAGCAGTTCAATTAATGATATTAATTGATTCTTAAAGAATATAACTTTTAAATCATGAGCCTCATCTTGAGGAGTCACCTGTGACAGTATTCATAAAGAGTAGGAGTTCTGATCTGGGATCAGTTTTGCCTTTTAGATCATAATGAAACAGATTAAATGGACAGGGGGGACCTGATCCTAGATCAGCACTTCTCCTCTGGGAAACTGCATGTATGAAACCGAACACATAGTCGTAGTCTAGTTACAGCAGGTGTTTACTGCCATCTAGTGGAAGATACCAATAAAACACTTTAATATCAGGGTGGGGAGACGGTTGAGCTGAAACAGAAAGTAAAGTTGTTCTTTTGTACAGGATCCATTTTATGACGACTGAGCTGCGGCTCAGCTGTACAGCATCCATTTGGAGATGACAGAGCAGAAAACACTATATGGAGAGAACTGAATAATAAAGTAAGTATTTCTGAACAATAATCTGAACAATAATCTATTCTAAAGGACAGCGTAAGAGAATGAATACCTGGAATGAGATATAAGGTAGGCTATTATACATGTTATTTAGATTGTCATTAAGGAGACACCTATTTTGCAACCCTTATTCCATGAAACATATTAACGCTGTAGAACTGATGCACATCAAGAAATAAGGTGACAAAGCACAGGAAAACTACTTTAGGTTCTCTAGAGCACGTTAGATACATTCTGTCGGAGGTGGTTTAAACTGCATTCTAATGTCGACTTTGCTTATGGAAAACCATATCATGCTAAGGTTTTTACACATGCTCAGGTCTTGGGTTTTGTTATCAGCAAAACGTCTGGTGAAGATGGTGCAGGAGCTTTTCAATGATATGGTTTGATGTTTGTCTCAGGGTTTCTCAATCCTTTTGTTCTTGCCCAGCATTTACACACCTGATTCAACTAATCATCAGATTTTTTAAGACAGTTTATTTGAGGACTGTTAACAATTATTATAGGCCTACAGTAAATCATTTTTTGGAGAGAAAAAAAACTGCTAAATCTGGTTTCGAGTAAATTATAAGTTTAGCTAAAATAATGTAAGAGATGTCTTGAAGAAGGACTAAACATCTTTTTAACGCGAGATTCGGTACCATGTCATCAGATACTGCTGTCACATGCAACTGACTGTTAGCGCCACCCTCTGGTTACTATTGGTATATAAAGGGGTGAGGCCATGACTGCAGTTGAAACTGAAAATAACAAAGTATCTGTACAGGGGCCATTTTGAGATGACAGAGCAGCTCATAGTTTAATCTCTAAACTGCAACGCAGTTTGAAAGTAAAGTGAGTATTTCAGGTTAATAATCTAGAATAAAGGGAACATTTGGAATTCACCAAACTAGTGTTGGAGTGCTGCTGGGCCATTCCTACCATGCAGAGCCTTTTCTGGCCCCAGGAAATATCAGTTCTTCTTTAGTGTAAAATGTGGATTCCAAAAGGCTTTAAATATAAAGTCAGGTGTCCTTTACCTTAAACTGGAGGCAAAAGAAACGCACACCTGTTTAGGAGAGGTGCTGGGTAGCAGAGTAGAACACCTGTTTAGGAGAGGTGCTGGGTAGCAGAGGAGAACACCTGTTTAGGAGAGGTGCTGGCTAGCAGAGTAGAACACCTGTTTAGGAGAGGTGCTGGCTAACAGAGTAGAACACCTGTTTAGGAGAGGTGCTGGGTAGCAGAGGAGAACACCTGTTTAGGAGAGGTGCTGGCTAGCAGAGTAGAACACCTGTTTAGGAGAGGTGCTGGCTAACAGAGTAGAACACCTGTTTAGGAGAGGTGCTGGGTAGCAGAGTAGAACACCTGTTTAGGAGAGGTGCTGGCTAACAGAGTAGAACACCTGTTTAGGAGAGGTGCTGGCTAACAGAGGAGAACACCTGTTTAGGAGAGGTGCTGGCTAACAGAGTAGAACACCTGTTTAGGAGAGGTGCTGGCTAGCTAAGTCGTAGTCTAGTTACAGCAGGTGTTTACTGCCATCTAGTGGAAGATACCAATAAAACACTTGATTATCAGGATGGGGAGGCGACTGAGCTGAAACTGAAAGTACATGATCCATTTGGAGATGACAGAGCAGAAAACACTATATGGAGAGAACTGAAAAATAAAGTAAGTATTTCTGAACAATAATCTATTCTAATTGACAGAGTAAGAGAATGAATACCTGGAATGAGATATTACTAGTTAGTAGAACTGCTACTCGAAATGTATGACTGTAAGTCGCTTTGGATAAAAACGTCTGCCAAATGGCATATTATTATAATCAATAGGCCTTAGTGTTATAAGGTAGGCTATTATCATTGTCATTATGGAGACACCTATTTTACAACCCTTATTCCATAAAACATATTACCGCTGTAGAACTGATGCACATCCAGAAATAAGGTGACAACTCACAGAAAAACTACTTTAGGCGCTCTAGAGAGCGTTAGATACATTCTGTCGGAGGTGGTTTAAACTGCATTCTAATGTCGACTTTGCTTATGGAAAACCATATCATGCCAAGGATTTTACACATGCTCAGTTCTTGGGTCTCGAGTGGAAATTTGAAATGGAAGTTATGGAACTCCATCATGTGCTTCTGTTATGAGAAAACCTCCACAATGAAACTGACATTAAATGTGGAGAATGATAGATCTGTTGGCCATCAAGTAGCCTATTCATTGTTATGCCTGTCTAGGCTACTGTAGCCTGCCATTTTATACTATAAATATGTTGAAATGACTGGAGTCATTGCAAATAATTTTGTGCCACTTGTGTAGCCAACCTGGAGCTGGCAAACAGATGTAATAAATAGCCTTTAACTTCAGTTTATTGTTGTTGTAGCCTCGTGTTATTATGTAATTAATAATGGCCGTGTTTAGTTAATTCAATTGGAAGTTATCAAGTGTCACCATGGTCACAGTTCTATCTCAACTGCTGATCAGATGTTAGAATGCATTACATTGAAGGTAACAGTCAGCCAGATTAGGCTACAGGTTAAAAAAAATACCTGGCTGTTGTTGACAAGCATGGACCTATTCAGTTCATATCCATATTATTAATATTTGATTCATTTACTGAAATTATGACCCCATCCTCAGTAGCCTATTCCAGCAGGCTACTGGGCAACAGAAGCACTTCCTACCTCAACATCGTCTTGCTATTCATGTTAAATAAATTAATATGTCAATTTGAACTAAGCAAGCTGCTAAATCATTCAGCTTACATCTTGCCTACATCTTGCCCAGGCTACTGGAGGCTATCTTAAATAAGATGTAGGCCTATCAGGGTCTATGTTTTGGCCTAGTTGTCAGGCCTTGAGGGTGGGTTTTGAGTAGTCATTGGGCTAGAAAAAGTAATTGCATTAAATCACCTGACTGTTTGGACGTGTCTGTTAGTTAATGTTTTATTTCTAAGAGATCATGAATAAAAGAGAACAATGGACATTCTATAATTAGTTGTCACTGTGTTCACCACAACCAACATGCTGCATCTCTGTTTAGGGGTCAGTGGTCTAAAATGAGTCTCTCTGGGGAGAGAGAGGAGGGGGGCCCTGCCTCTAAAAGGAGTCTCTCTGGGGGACATGACACCAAAGCTAAGAGTTGAGATGACAATTTTGTTTAAGAATTCTTAAGTTTATTTCCAAAACGCTATATCCACAATTTTTTTTTCAGCAGCAATGATTGCCTTGGGTACCTTCAATATTACTGGGTACCTAAAATATTACTGTTCTCAGATTTTGTATTAATGGATTTGAGATGTGTATAAAAATCCATGTTTTTTTGGCTAAATGCTATATATCCATTGTTTAGCTGGAATGGAATGTCCGTATCCTGTATATTTGACTGTGATATGTGGTTGTCTCACCTAGCTACCTTAAGATGAATGCACTTACAGATGCCATATCTTAATTTGACCCAGTTTCTCACAGCAGGAAAATAATCCTGCAGCAATAGGAAATGTAAATTATTATGTGCATTATAATTCATGAAATGTTTTTGTAGTGGTCGGTAAATTTTTCATTAGGGCAAATCAAGTTTGACATTTTTAAAGTGGAAATTACAAACTCTAGAATACTTTTTAAAGCTTGAATAAACTACAATATGGCAACTGTATTGTAAGTCACTCTGGGCCCGGTTTCCCGATAGCGATGGAATTTAGGCTTACCAGTGTTTTAAGATGCATCTTTCCTACAACGGCTGAAGATGTAACATGTATTTCCCACGCACCACGCAGAGAGAACGGCTGAAGATGTAACATGTATTTCCCACGCACCACGCAGAGAGAACGGCTGAAGATGTAACATGTATTTCCCACGCACCACGCAGAGAGAACGGCTGAAGATGTAACATGTATTTCCCACGCACCACGCAGAGAGAACGGCTGAAGATGTAACATGTATTTCCCACGCACCACGCAGAGAGAACGGCTGAAGATGTAACATGTATTTCCCACGCACCACGCAGAGAGAACGGCTGAAGATGTAACATGTATTTCCCTCGCACCACGCAGAGAGAACGGCTGAAGATGTAACATGTATTTCCGACGCACCACGCAGAGAGAACGGCTGAAGATGTAACATGTATTTCCCACGCACCACGCAGAGAGAACGGCTGAAGATGTAACATGTATTTCCCACGCACCACGCAGAGAGAACGGCTGAAGATGTAACATGTATTTCCCACGCACCACGCAGAGAGAACGGCTGAAGATGTAACATGTATTTCCCTCGCACCACGCAGAGAGAACGGCTGAAGATGTAACATGTATTTCCCACGCACCACGCAGAGAGAACGGCTGAAGATGTAACATGTATTTCCCACGCACCACGCAGAGAGAACGGCTGAAGATGTAACATGTATTTCCCACGCACCACGCAGAGAGAACGGCTGAAGATGTAACATGTATTTCCCACGCACCACGCAGAGTTAACGGCTGAAGATGTAACATGTATTTCCCACGCACCACGCAGAGAGAACGGCTGAAGATGTAACATGTATTTCCCTCGCACCACGCAGAGAGAACGGCTGAAGATGTAACATGTATTTCCCACGCACCACGCAGAGAGAACGGCTGAAGATGTAACATGTATTTCCCACGCACCACGCAGAGAGAACGGCTGAAGATGTAACATGTATTTCCCACGCACCACGCAGAGAGAACGGCTGAAGATGTAACATGTATTTCCCACGCACCACGCAGAGAGAACGGCTGAAGATGTAACATGTATTTCCCTCGCACCACGCAGAGAGAACGGCTGAAGATGTAACATGTATTTCCCACGCACCACGCAGAGAGAACGGCTGAAGATGTAACATGTATTTCCCACGCACCACGCAGAGAGAACGGCTGAAGATGTAACATGTATTTCCCACGCACCACGCAGAGAGAACGGCTGAAGATGTAACATGTATTTCCCACGCACCACGCAGAGAGAACGGCTGAAGATGTAACATGTATTTCCCACGCACCACGCAGACAGAACGGCTGAAGATGTAACATGTATTTCCCTCGCACCACGCAGAGAGAACGGCTGAAGATGTAACATGTATTTCCCACGCACCACGCAGAGAGAACGGCTGAAGATGTAACATGTATTTCCCACGCACCACGCAGAGAGAACGGCTGAAGATGTAACATGTATTTCCCACGCACCACGCAGAGAGAACGGCTGAAGATGTAACATGTATTTCCCACGCACCACGCAGAGAGAACGGCTGAAGATGTAACATGTATTTCCCTCGCACCACGCAGAGAGAACGGCTGAAGATGTAACATGTATTTCCCACGCATCACGCAGAGAGAACGGCTGAAGATGTAACATGTATTTCCCACGCACCACGCAGAGAGAACGGTCGCCAAGTGCGTTGTTGGAGCATGTCGTTATTTAGAGGATTGAAAGAAAGGGAGCGCTGCTCTTGGATCAGTTTTCTCCATTCAAATCTTTCCTTAACATTATAATTAGTTCCCAATACTCATGACAGATCAGCTCCTAGAGAGATATTACCTCCTACGGCTGCAAATATTGAGACGGCTTATTCTAAATCACAGATTTGGAACATCATTGGGCACATGTTAGGCTACACATCATGAAATATATTGAGAGAAATTACAGACTGAAGTCTACAAGTAGCAAAATAGAACTCAATTGATTGAACATGAAACGTATTTCAATATAATTGAAATAGGACTATAGCCTACTGTTTATATTTTAATGCAGTCATCTCGGTTTTCATTTGAAGCATCATTTTATACGTCGCTTGTTTGCATCAATTGCAAAGACATTTGCAACTTTGTATTTGTAGTCAACTTTGTTCTGAATTTATCGGCGGTCACAGAGAGACGGATTAACCATGTGATTCTATGTTTAGCGGAGATCTTCTGTGTATAAAGTGACGCGGGAGGGCAAAAAAGCATCTAACGACGCACTCAGCTGTTCTACAAGTGGTCTGAGGCAGGTGTTAGAATATGAGCGTTTTCAAGTGCAACGTTAATAACGATGGTTTTGGGAAACAGCTCAGAGATTTAACAATGCTCCTACGAAGGTTCTAACGATTAACTTAGCCTTAAGATGCTTTTGGGATACCAGGCCCTGGACAAAAACATCTGCTAAAGTCAAAGGTAAATGTTTTACATACAGATCTCATATTACTGGATTTATTTTAATTTTTAATTTTTTAATATTGATGTTACAAATGTATCATGTGTACAGTTCTTTATTAAAAATGTAGTTATTTGTTATATTTGACTGTGTAAAACCTAGCAGTACTACTTATTTATCTGAGAGTGAGGCAGATGTACATTCAATAATTAGTTGTCACTGTGTTAACCACAACCAACATGCTGTATATCTGTTTTTATTTTTAAAATTTTTATTTCACCTTTATTTAACCAGGTAAGCCAGTTGAGAACAAGTTCTCATTTACAACTGCGACCTGGCCAATATAAAGTTTAGGGGTCAGTGGTCTAAAATGAGTCTGTCTGGGGAGAGAGAGGACCAATTTTCTACTCTGAGACGCTTTGTGGATATGGGCCCAACTCTCAAAATATTGTTTTAAAAAACAAAGAATTTTTGTTTTACATAATAATAAAAAAAGAATATTACTAATGTAAGCCACTGTAAATACTTGGTTTAGTTTATTGTGTTGCTCTGCTCATGTCCGAGTTCTGGAACTGTCCGCGTCCCCGTACAGAACTGTCCGCGTCCACGTACGGTTTGGCGCCAAGCATATTGTCCAGTTACGCGCAGAGTGGTCTGAGGTGATCTTGGGGAACAACGACGGAGTTCGTTACAGTGTTGTGACACCGAAGTTTATTGTTCAATTTGCTTTTTAGCGTAATGGTCATTGACAGTATGAGTGTAGCCAGATCCTTTTCACTCGCTATCCTTGTTTCATCTTGTGGTTCACCGGATTCGTCATCATCCTCGAGGGACAGACGAACGACCTGCTAGTTAGCCAAGATAGTCGGTACAGCTAGCTAAGCTAGCTACTCTACCAGCAGCATCCTAGTTATCCTGGCTACCACTACATCATCACCGGCTGCCTGCATTTCTTGTGGACCGATGGAGATCCCTGGTTGTTTCTTCCACCTGTTAAATACCGTGGAGGGCTTCTCCCTCTCTCGTTGACGGATGCTGGCTTCCTACCCTCCCTCTGTCCGGTTCTCCTCTCTTCACTAGATGGATGGTAACTTTAGTGTTTAACCCCTCTGTGTCCAAGGACTGAACTTTTGAATATTATTTTCGGGGCGCCTCAAGTGACATTTTTTACAACGTTTATTTCTGATAAAATTAGTTCATTGCATCCGCCATGGAGCCCAGTTTCATAATATTACCTTCTGTCCCTGGTTATGAAGTAATTGCGAAAAAACAGGCCTTATGTTTGGGCATTTTTCACCCTACCAGTTCCTATTAGTTCTATTGAGCTCCGTGGCACCGACTCGCCTTCAGAACGTTCTATTCCCAGCCCATTGTTCTGCGTCACAATGCCAGCTTCACTATTGTTATCAATGAGACCTGCCTGCGTTAACCCTGTAGGTTTACCTCAGGTAACTTATTATTAACAAGGTTACAGCTACTTGGTGAGCGTTAACCCTGTAGGTTTACCTTAGGTAACTTATTATTAACAAGGTTACGGCTACTTGGTGAGGTTACGGCTACTTGGTGAGCGTTAACCCTGTAGGTTAACCATTTTCTAGATCCAAACTGCTACAGACCTATATCCATCCTGCCCTGCCCTTCGAAAGTATTTGAAAGCCAAGTTAACAAACAGATCACCGACCATTTCGAATACCACCGTACCTTCTACGTTTCCGAGCTGGTCATGGGTGCACTTCAGCCACGCTCAAGGTCCTAAACGATATTATAACCGCGATTGATAATAGACAGTACTGTGCAGCCGTCTTCATCGACCTGGCCAAGGCTTTCGACTCTGTCAACCACCGCATTCTTATTGGCAGACTAAATAGCCTTGGTTTCTCAAATGACTGCCTCGCCTGGTTCACCAACTACTTCTCAGATAGAGTTCAGTGTGTCAAATCGGAGGGCCTGTTGTCTGGACCTATGGCAGTCTCTATGGGGGTGCCACAGGGTTCAATTCTTGGGCCGACACTTTTCTCTGTGTATATCAATGATGTCGCTCTTGCTGCTGGTGACTCTCAGATCCACCTCTACGCAGACGACACCATTTTGTATACATCTGGCCCTTCATTGGACACTGTGTTAACAGACCTCCAAATGAGCTTCAATGCCATACAACACTCCTTCAGTAGCCTCCAACTGCTCTTAAACACTAGTAAAACTAAATGCATACTTTTCAATCGAACGCTGCTGGCACCCGCCCACCCGACTAGAATCACCACTCTCGACGGGTCTGACCTAGAGTATGTGGACAACTACAAATACCTAGGTGTCTGGTTAGACTGTAAACTCTCCTTCCAGACTCACATAAAGAATCTCCAATCCAAAGTTAAATCTAGAATCGGCTTCCTATTTCGCAACAAAGCCTCCTTCACTCATGCTGCCAAACATGCCCTCGTAAAACTGACTATCCTACCGATCCTTGACTTCGGCGATGTCATTTACAAAATAGCCTCCAACACTCTACTCAGCAAATTGGATGTAGTCTATCACAGTGCCATCCGTTTTGTCTCCAAAGCCCCATACGCTACCCACCACTGTGACCTGTACGCTCTTGTTGGCTGGTCCTCACTACATGTTCGTCGTCAAACCCACTGGCTCCAGGCCATCTATAAATCACTGCTAGGCAAATCCCCGCCTTATCTTAGCTCATTGGTCACCATAGCAGAACCCACCCGTAGTCTGCGCTCCAGCAGGTATATCTCACTGGTCATTCCCAAAGCCAACACCTCCTTTGGCCGCCATTCCTTCCAGTTCTCTGCTGCCAATGACTGGAACGAATTGCAAAAATCTCTGAAGCTGGAGACTCTTATCTCCCTCACTAACTTTAAGCATCAGTTGTCAGAGCACCTTACCGATCACTGCACCTGTACACGGCCCATCTGAAATTAGCCCACCCAACTACCTCATCCCTATATTGTTATTTATTTTGCTATTTTGCACCCCAGTATCTCTATTTGCACATAATCTCTTGCACATCTAGCATTCCAGTGTTAATACTATTGTAATTATTTTGCACTATAGCCTATTTATTGCCTTACCTCCATAACTTGCTACATTTGCACACACTGTATATATATTTTCTGTTGTATTTTTGACTTTATGTTTTTTTTACCCCATATGTAACTCTGTGTTGTTGTTTTTATCGCACTTCTTTGCTTTATCTTGGCCAGGTCGCAGTTGTAAATGAGAACTTGTTCTCAACTGGCTTACCTGGTTAAATAAAGGTGAAATGAAATAAATAAATAAAAGGTTTACCTCAGGTAACTGATTATTAACAAGGTTACAGCTACTTGGTGAGCGCGCCCACTGTTCACCTGAGTACATATTGTGGTCACCAATAGTGAGGTGAGACACAGTTTAAGAGGCGATGGCTGGTGGATAGCCATCAAACATTAAACATTTTCTGGTCATGGTTAACCATATTTGTTTTAAGAAAAAAGTGTACAATCTAAACAAAACGCATGTCCCTGTCCTCTTTTTCAAGATGTGGACGATTTAAACAGCCAGAAGACATTTTTAAATTAAGAAATAACCTTTTCTTTGAGGACTTGTTGTTTCTAAATGGCTGCTTGGTAATTTGATATGCATCGAAATCTTCGTTCGTAGGCATCAAATTGAGCAAATGCTGCTCAGGTTCACTGAGTTGCAAACCAAATGGGTATAATGGGGTGATTGTTGTCTAATCAGGTGGTCTAGCTAATGGATTTGTATATCTGACGCAGTTGATGCCTCAGATTATGAGCCAAGCAAGTGTCATGGATTAGTTATGTAGTACCCACATACGGCCACAAGGACGAGCAAGAGTGCCATAAACCCATACTGTTTTTGGCCATATAAACCCTAAACCTAACAATCAATCAAATGGATTTATAAAGCCCTTTTTACACCAGCAGATGTCACAAAGTGCTATACAGAAACTCTTACCCTACTTATAACCTATTTTAGCCGTAACCCTAACCCCTAATTCTAGGGTAGGGTAGCCTAGAACACTTTTAGAAACTATTTTAGTAATAATATTATCTTAGTAAATACAATTATAGTATTAAATAGCGTTTTGATTATTTTGTTGTTATTTTATTGTATGTATAATTGCAAGACAGAACACTTGATAAATAAGACACATTTGTTTTATTTTTAAATGTGGTTTGAATTGGGTGACCTAGTAACCTCTGTGTGAAAGTCCAGCAATTGGCTTGGGGCAGGTTTGAGACTGATCTAATACACTTTATTTCTCAGCTGCCTCACCAATGTCTGTACGTGAATTAATAACTTTTCATTGTTAAATATTTCCAATAGATGGCAGCATAAGACCACGAAGCATCAGTTATAGGCTACAAGCAGCAATATGATTTACATAAATTAGCATGCAACCAAATACTATATGTCCCATGATTTTCTAAAATGGTCACTCATTACTTTAGTTAGCTATATATCTCGTATTAGGCCTGTGATGCTTTTGGAAGAGCAATTAAATAGTGACTATAGCAGGTGTTGAACCCCTGGTAAATAATCACTAGTCAGATGCTCCAACCTCAACCCTAGTATAGATGCATTTTTAAATATCTAATATTGCGATTAAACATTTTTACATTTTAGTCTACGCTCTTATCCAGAGCGATTTACAGTAAGTGAGTGCATACATTAATTTTTAATTTTTTGTTTTTGTTCATACTAGCCCCCCGTGGGAAACGAACCCACAACCCTGGCGTTGCAAACGCCATGCTCTATCAACTGAGCTACATCCCTGCCGGCCATTCCCTCCCCTAGCCTTGACGACGCTGGGCCAATTGTGCGCCGCCCCATGGGTCTCCCGGTCGCGGCCGGCTACGACAGAGCCTGGATTTGAACCAGGATCTCTAGTGGCACAGCTAGCACTGTGATGCAGTGCCTTAGACCACTGTGCCACTCAGGAGTACAACCTCGGAATAGATAAGACAAGATTGCGTCTTCCAGCCCGCCAATAAATTACATCTTGCAACCCTTGCGGTTTGCAAATGTACCTCAACATGCCCCTCGCTTGTGCTAGAAGGCAGAGTGCTCGCTGCTGGTTGATGAATCTGACAATGAATGTACTAGGAAAATACGTTTTTCGCGACCAGAGGTGACTAAATTAATGTTCAGGCTTATTGATAATCGTTATAGTAATGAAGCATAATTTCAAAACATGAGCATAAAAACAGCTAATAATAAACATGAATCATCATTATATTATTTCACGGTAATGTGTTAAATGCTTTTTCAGTCGTTCCTCTTGCGTTAGCAGTGTGGAAAGGGACAGTAAAAAGCGTGTGCAGGAGTTTTCCTGTGAGGGGGAGTGGTGGTGTATCCAGAGAAAAAACTAAACAAACCTTCTGAAATGTCATTCATGGTCTTATGCTGCCATCTATTGGAATTATTTAGCAACTGCAGTAGTACTGAATAAAGTATATCCTTACTAAAGTAGTAATTACTCAGAATTTCAAAATAGGACATTTTCTAGTTCATTTACCACTTACAACCATAACATAACAATTTATAGCATAACAAACAATGAAACTGACATAAACCAAAAACACCATACATTTAGTTAACTATATATATATATATATATATATATATATATATATATATATACTATTTATTTCGATGGGTGACATTATCTGCCAAAGTAATACCACTGTAGATAAAGAAGAGCTCTCCAGTAGGTGTACCAAAACATTCAAAGGCCATTTTCTCAAAATTGAGGTTACAAGTTTATCATCTTTCAAAGCAGAATTACTTTCCCATTGTTCCTCAACTGTAGTGTATGATATACCTTTTTCTAGCTGAGTCTCTACTTTTATCCAATGTAAAAAACACAATTTCAAATTTTGCTACATAAGATCGAATCGAGCCAGTCGGTCACATTTGACTGTATAAAACCTAGCAGTACTACTTATTTCTCTGAGAGTGAGGCAGATATATATTATTACTGTGTAAAACCTAGCAGTACTACTTATTTCTCTGAGAGTGAGACAGATATATATATATTATTACTGTGTAAAACCTAGCAGTACTACTTATTTCTCTGAGAGTGAGGCAGAAATATATTATTACTGTGTAAAACCTAGCAGTACTACTTATTTCTCTGAGAGTGAGGCAGATATATTATTACTGTGTAAAACCTAGCAGTACTACTTATTTCTCTGAGAGTGAGGCAGACATATATTATAACTGTGTAAAACCTAGCAGTACTACTTATTTCTCTGAGAGTGAGGCAGATATATTATTACTGTGTAAAACCTAGCAGTACTACTTATTTCTCTGAAAGTGAGGCAGATATATAGCATTTTTACAAAAAAATAACATTATTTTTCTCTGAAATGAAATCATCAAGTGATGGATTTTAAACAAATACATTTCTGTCATTGAACAACCCCATGCCATGATTAGATAGTGAAAAAACACACCAATCTCTTTCATAATGTCTTTAAACAATAAAAGCTAATTTACCAACATTTCTGAAAATGCCGTTTTAGAATGAAACTCTTCTTATGTTTCCTGTTTCTCCATCTGAGCTCAGAGTAGATGAGAGACGTAATGTTTGTCTCTGTTGTGTTGAAGCCCAATCAAGCAGGAGAGACCAGCCTCCCCTGTACCCAGCTGTGTGTCCATGAATAATGACTGGTCTATGATGGAATCTCTAAACTTTAGAGAGGGAGACTTTTCTACTGAACAAAGGTAAGAAGAACTCATGGGTCATGGTCAGTGAGTTAAACAACACTGTCTCTAGTCATTTCCCCTCTCCCATTTTACCATTTATGTTTGTTGTTTTCATAATCCATAGGCTAAGTGTGTGTGGGTGTGTGTGTGTGTGTGTGTGTGAGTGTGTGTGTGTGTGTGTGTGTGTGTGTGTGTGTGTGTGTGTGTGTGTGTGTGTGTGTGTGTGTGTGTGTGTGTGTGTGTGTGTGTGTGTGCACTCCCTGGATGAGGAGATGTAATCTCATGTTTTGTCCACAGAAACCAACAGGAGTTATCAGAGTCAGAGATGCTCAGTGGTCAGTCTTCCCAGAGTCATCAAACAGACCTGGCCTCCATATTCATTGTATGTGGTCTTGTTATGTACATTTGTTTTTGTTTACCTCAAGTAAAGTTGATCTGTCAATCATTCATTCATTTGTTAATGAGAAAGCATTTAGTCTCTTGCTTAACTTATTTACTTGATTTATTTCAGTTGCTTGAAGAGAATATTATGACATTTGTGAAGAATGAGCTGAAGAGGTTCAAGAGGATTCTTAGTCCAGAACTCCCAGAAGGCTTTGAGAGTCAGAAGCAGGATAAGGAAGTGGTGGATGCTGAAGATGAGAAGCAGGAGAGCAGTGCCAGAGAGGGGGTTCTGAAGATCACACTGCTCGTCCTGAGGAAAATGAACCAGAAGGAGCTTGCTGACACACTGGAGAAAAGTAAGAGCTGTCTGCCTCATGTTGAATGCTGTTTTAGAACATGTAAAAGCTGTAGCTAAAGTACAGCTAAAGTAGCTGTGTAACTAAATGATATTGTAGCATCCTTAACACAACACCTAGTGACCTCATCAAGTAGCAGCAGGGATGTGTTGTGTTGATTAATTGAGAGAGAGAGAGAGAGAGAGAGAGAGAGAGGAGAGAGAGAGAGAGAGAGAGAGAGAGAGAGAGAGCGAGAGAGAGAGAGAGAGAGAGAGAGATCATACCAAAAATAATATAATAAGTCACACCAGTGTGTAATGCATTATCAAAACATTTACACATTTATACAGTCACTTAAGATAAGACATTAATTGTATTTAAAACTTTATAACAGTAGGCATTAAAACAGACGTAATATTAATATCCTCTGTGTTATTTCTAGATTCAGATGAGCTTGCTGTGATTTGCCAACGTGAACTCAAATCTAATCTAAAGAAGAAGTTTCAATGTGTATTTGAAGGGAACGCTAAACAAGGAAACCCAACACTTCTCAATAAGATCTACACAGACCTCTACATCAGAGAGGGTGGAAATGGAGAGGTCAATAATGAACATGAGCTGAGACAGATTGAGACAATAACCAGGAAACAAGCAAGACCAGAGACTGCAATCAAATGTAACGACATCTTCAAACCCTTAACTGGACAAGACAAACTTATCAGATCTGTGCTGACAAAGGGAGTCGCTGGCATTGGAAAAACAGTCTCTGTGCAGAAGTTCATTCTGGACTGGGCTGAAGGAAAAGCAAATCAGGATGTCCAATTTGTAATTTCATTCCCTTTCCGGGAGCTGAATTTGATGAAAGGTGAAAAACTCACTTTGATTGAACTTCTCAATCACTTCTCAATGGAAACCAAAGAATCAAGAATCTCCAACTACAACAAGTACAAAGTTCTGTTCATCTTTGATGGTCTGGATGAGTGCCGACTGCCCCTAGACTTCCAGAAGAACAAGATCTGTTGTGACGTCACAGAGTCAACCTCAGTGGATGTTCAGCTGACAAATCTCATCAAGGGAAATCTGCTTCCCTCTGCTCTCATCTGGATAACTACCCGACCTGCAGCAGCCAATAAGATCCCTTCAGGGTGTGTTGACCAGGTGACAGAGGTACGAGGGTTCAATGACCCACAGAAGGAGGAGTATTTCAGGAAGAGATTCCGTGATGAGGACCTGCCCAACAGAATCATCTCACACATAAAGACATCAAGGATCCTCCACATCATGTGCCACATTCCAGTCTTCTGTTGGATTTCTGCAATAGTCCTTGAACACATGCTGAAACATAACAGAGAAGAGATGCACAAGACTCTGACTGAGATGTACTCACACCTTGTGGTGTTTCATACCAAACAGAAGAATGAAAAGTATCTTGGGAATGAAGAGACAGGTCCACACTGGAATGAAGAGAGCATTCTGTTACTGGGAAAACTGGCTTTTCAACAGCTTGTGAAGGGCAATCTAATTTTCTATGAAGGAGACCTGAAAGAGGCTGGCATTGATGTCAATGAAGCCTCAGTGTACTCAGGATTGTGCACACAGCTCTTTAAAGAGGAATGTGGGCTGTACCAGGACAAGGTGTACTGCTTCGTGCATCTGAGCATTCAGGAGTTTCTGGCTGCTGTATATGTGTTCCTCTCATTCATCAACAACAATGAGAATCTAATGGCCGAACCTCAAGTTACTGAAGTTACTGTCTACAAGAGTGCTGTGGATAAAGCCTTACAAAGTGAGACAGGAAACCTGGACCTGTTCCTCCGCTTCCTTCTGGGCCTCTCACTGGAGTCCAATCAGAAGCACTTACGAGGTCTACTGACAAAGACAAGAAGCAGCTCACAGAGCCATGAAGAAACAGTCAAGTACATCAAGGAGAAGATCAGGGAGAATCCCTCTCCAGAGAGGTGCATCAATCTGTTCCACTGTCTGAATGAACTGAATGACCATTCTCTAGTGGAGGAGATCCAAAGCTACCTGAGCTCAGGAAGTCTCTCAGAAGAAGAACTGTCACCTGCACAGTGGTCAGCTCTGGTCTTTGTGTTGCTGACTTCAGAAAAGGAGCTGGATGTGTTTGACCCGAATAAATACTCCAGATCAGAGGAAGGTCTTCTGAGGCTGCTGCCAGTGGTCAAAGCCTCCAGAGCTGCTCTGTGAGTACATAAAATGACATTTAAGAACTAATCATCAGGAATAAATATGAAGTTTAGAGAAATATATGTATTATAATAATATATAATATTACATTGAAAAACGTACTGAATCAATGCATTGATGTTCATATTAGTATAACAATATGACCATACAATTCTAGGAGACGGAAGATGAATCTATATGTTGTTTAAGAGAATAAACCAAATGCATCTGCCATTGTCCTTCTACACTACTGGTGTTAAATTAACAGTGTGTTTGTGAAATCATGATGATCTCTCTGTCAGGCTGTCAGGCTGTGGAGTCACAGAGGAAGGCTGTTCTTCTCTAGTCTCAGCTCTGAAGTCAAACCCCTCACACCTGAGAGAGCTGGATCTGAGTAACAATGACCTGAAGGATTCAGGAGTGAAGCTGCTCTCTGCTGGACTGGGGAATCCCCACTGTAAACTGGAGACTCTGAGGTCAGTATTCCTGTAGTTGGTCAACAAGTGATAACTGTTCACCAGATCCACATGTGTTTACCAGGCACACATAGTCCACACCATATGTGTTTGGACAGTGAAGCTTACAATTTTACATTTGTTGCTATGCTCCAGCATTTTGGATTTGAGATAGAATGTTTCATATTAGGTGACAGTACAGAATGTCAACTTTTATTTGAGGGTATTTTCATACATAGCTGTTTTACAGTTTAGATAGGAAAGCACTTTATGTGTCTAGTTCTCCCATTTGAAAAAGTCGTAATAATTTGGACATATTCACTTATATTGTATTAAAGTAGTCATAAGTTTAGTATTTGGTCCAATATTCCTTACCTGCAGTGATTACATCAAGCTTGTGATTCTACAAACTTGTTGAATGCATTTGCAGTTTGTCTTGGTTGTGTTTTGGATGATGTTTTCCCCAATAGAAACTGAATGGTGAATAATGTCCTGTCATTTTGGAGTCACTTCACTTGTATTGTCAGTAAGAATAGAATATGTTTCTGAACTCTTCTACATTCATGTGGATGCTACCATGATTATGAATAATCATGAATGAATGGTGAATGATGATGAATGAGAAAGTTACAGAGGAACAAAGATCATATCCCCTCTGGTATTGGTAATGGTGAGAGGTTAGCATGTTTTGTTGTAGCCTCTGTATCTTTCTCACTCATTATTATTCATGATTCATTCATGATTCTTCTTAATCATGGCATCATTAGGATTAATTTATTAGTGTTTAGAAACCTGTTATCTACTCACTTAGACAGAAAATTACTCCAGTCATCATCCACCATTCAGTTACTATCGGGCAAAACATAACCCAAAACACAACCAAAACAAACTGCAAATGCAACCAACGAGTTTACAACCAAATACTCAACTTTTGACTACTTTAATACACTATAAGTCAAATGGTCAGAATACGTTTGACTTCTTCAAATGGGGGGACTAGATACATAAAGTGCTTTCATTTCTAAACGGTGAAACAGATATGTATTCAAATACCCTAAAATAAAAGGTGACATTATATACTGTCACCTCATATGAAACATTTGATCACAAATCCAAAATGCTGGAGTATAGAGCCAAATTTAAAAGGTTAGGTTCACTGTCAAAATAGATATGGTGTGGACTGTATACTCAATACAATCTAAATCTGATACCTCCCTGTCTGTCTTTTGACTGATACTGCTTTTTAAACTGGTCTGGTCAGTCAACTCAAATATTCGTACTATATATTGTTCTATCTACAAGCAATACTTTGTCATTTCTAATAATGAAACATTCATTTATGAATAGATATGGCAGGTTTCAGGACACTGATATATCTGAATATGTTGAAAAAATATACTGCCACTATTTGGACCACCAAAGAATAGCAGTGTGATTTTAATATTATTTGACTCTTTGCAGGCTGTCAGGCTGTCTAGTCACAGAGGAAGGCTGTGCTTCTCTGGTCTCAGCTCTGAAGTCAAACCCCTCACACCTGAGAGAGCTGGACCTGAGCTACAATCACCCAGGATACTCAGGAGTCAGACTGCTCTCTGCTGGACTGGAGGATCCACAATGCAGACTGGAGAAACTCAAGTATGTAGAGGGTTTATGTCAATGTTCATATCAGACATGTTGGAGTTATCAGGCTAGTTAAGACAAACATTCTGACCACCACTTGGACTAAGCTATATAAAGACTGTGTGTGTGTGTGTGTGTGTGTGTCCAGTGTGTGTGTTTGTGTGTGTGTGTGTGTGTTTCCAGTGTGTGTGTGTGTGTGTGTGTGTGTGTGTGTTTTGGACACACACAAACACACTGGACACACACACACACACACTGGACACACACACACACACACACACACACACACACACACACACACACACACACACACACACACACACACACACTGGACACACACACACACTGGACACACACACACAAACACTGGATACACACACACACACTGGACACACACACTGGACACACAAACACACACACACACACACACACACACACACACACACACACACACACACACACACACACTGGACACACACACACACACTGGACACACACACACACACACACACACACACACACACACACACACACACACTGGACACACAGACACTGGACACACACACACACACACTGTACAAACACACTGGACACAAACACACACACTGGACACACATACACACAAACACACACACTTGACACACACACACACTGGATACACACACACACACTGGACACAAACACACACACACTGGACACACACAAACACACACAAACTGGACACACACATACACACTGGACACACACACATGCTGGACACACACACAAACACATTGGACACACACACATTGTACACACACACTGGACACACACACACTGGACACACACACAAGACAAACTGGACACACACACATTGTACACACACACTAGACACACACACACACACAGACACGTACGCTGGACACACACACACACTGGACACACACACACACACGCTGGACACACACAAACACTGGACACACACACACACACTGGACACACACAAAGTTATATGCTGACTGTTTGTGTGTGTGTGTGTGTCTAATGTGTGTGTGTGTGTGTGCATGTGTATCACTCAATGACACACAGACACACACACACTGGACACACACACTTGGACAAAGTTATGTGCTGGCTGTTTGTGTGTGTGTCCATTGTGTGTGTGTGTGTGTGTGTGTGTGTGTGTGTGTGTGTGTGTGTGTGTGTGTGTGTGTGTGTGTGTGTGTGTGTGTGTGTGTGTGTGTGTGTGTGTGTGTGTGTGTGTGTGTGTGTGTGTGTGTGTGTGTGTGTGTGTGTGTGTGTGTGTGTGTGTGAGTCTGTGTGTGTGTGAGTCTGTGTGTGTGTGTGTGTGTGTGTGTGTGTGTGTGTGTGTATGTGTGTGTGTGTGTGTGTGTGAGTGTGTGTGAGTTCACGTGTATCCCTCAATGACTGTCTGTTCTTCTGCTTACCGTTACAGTGTGGAACATGGTGGAGAGAACACAATGAAACCTGGACTTAGAAAATGTGAGTGTTGACTGCTGTGAAGAATATGACTAAGAATAAGTCTTAATTCAAGTGAAGTGAAAGTCAAAGACCACCATCATTACTTACTTGGTCATATTAAATATCAGCTGTAGTTCTACAGAAGCACAAATCAGGGACACCAAAGTTTACAAAGAGTTGCTTTGACAATGTGTGTGTCTGTGTGTGTTTGTGTGGCGTGTTCCTGTTACGTTAGAAAAGTGTGAGTGTGAGTGTGTATCCAGTGTGTGTGTGTGTGTGTGTGTGTGTGTGTGTGTGTGTGTGTATGTTCAGGATGTGTGTGTGTTTCTGTGTGTGTTCAGGATGATGATTATTTCTAATATTGTGTCTGGTTTCATCCATCAGATGTATTTGATCTCACACTGGACCTAAACACAGTAAACAGATTCCTCTCTCTGTCTGAGGAGAACAGAAAGGTGACATGGGGGATGGAGGAGCAGCCGTATCCTGATCACCCAGAGAGATTTGAGGACTGGGAACAGGTGCTGTGTAGAGAGGGTCTGACTGGGCGCTGTTACTGGGAGGTAGAGTGGAGTGGGAGTGGGGCTGGTATAGGAGTGACATATAAAGGAATCAGCAGGAGAGGAAGGCTTGATGACTGTTGTCTTGGAGACAATGACAAGTCCTGGAGTCTGTTCTGCTCTGACAACAGTTACTCTGCCTGTCACAATAATACGTCCACTCCCATAGACGTCCCCTCCTCCAGCTCCCACAGAGTAGGAGTGTATCTGGACTGGCCAGCCGGCACTCTGTCCTTCTACAGAGTCTCCTCTGACACACTGACCCACCTGAACACATTCCACTCCACATTCACTGAGCCCCTCTATCCAGGGTTTAGGGTTTGGGATGACCCCTTTGACCTTTGGGGTTCCTCAGTGTCCCTGTGTCAAACATAACACACACACACACACACACACTGGGAACACACACACACTGAACACACAAACACTGGACACACATACACAGGACACACACACTGGACACACTGGACACACTGGACACACACACACTGGACACACACACACACTGGACACACACACTGGACACACACACACACCTGACACACACACAGGACACACACACACACTGGACACACACACTCACACACACTGGACACACACACACACACTCACACACCTGACTCATCATTATTGAATTGTTATACAGACGTGGTTATAAATCCAACGAGACATAACAAAAGATTGGTGATGATTAAGTCTGAATCTACAGGAACTATTCTGTCTGGAAGAAGTGGGTTTTTACAACTGGTTAAAACTGTTATTTTCTGTGGTACAGTCTAGGCTAATGTTAGCACAGTGTGTTGCTAGCAGAGGCAAGTGCATAGTCGAGCTAGCTAAGAGAGAGTTAGCATCGTCATGACGTCAGAAAAGAGCGTTAACCAGTGGTGTAAAGAGCTTAAGTAAAAATACTTTAAAGTACTACTTAAGTAGTTTTTTGGGGTATCTGTACTTGACTTTACTATTTATATTTTTGACTACTTTTAATTCACTACATTCCTAAAGAAAATAATATACTTTTTACTCCATACATTTTCCCTGACACCCAAAAGTAGTTGTTACATTTTGAATGTTTAGCAGGACAGAAAATGGTCAAATTCACGTACTTATCAAGAGAACATCCCTACTGCCTCTGATCTGGCAGACTCACTAAACACAAATGCTTTGTTTGTAAATTGTCTGAGTGTTGGAGTTTGCCTCTGTCCAGGATAGGACATCTATTCAACTCTGAAGACAAACCTTTTAATTAAATCTGCTAAATGAGCGAACTTAGGAGGAAACGTCAGTGAGTGAAGTGAATGAAGATCACGTGACTGAGGAAAATATTGCTTTGGTTGAGGACAATATTGAAGTGAGTGACAATCAGGAGCTTATTGAGAAATGAACAATTATTGGAATTGATGGAAACATTGGACAGTTTGATAAAAGTATTGAGCAGTGGAGCTCATATACAGAACGGTTTGAATATTTTGTTATTGTAAATGACATGGATGAGGACAACATTGTGCCTCCATGTTTTAGTGTAATGGGACCAAAGATATTTAATATACTAGGCAGCCTGCTACAGCCAGACAGAACAGGTAATAAGACGTATGGGGATATTGTGGAGATACTTAAAGGACATTTTTCACCAGAACCACTAGTTAATGCTGAAAGGTTCAGGTTCCACAGGAGACATCCAGGAAGAGGGAGAATCAGTAACAATGTTTGGGGTGGTCCCAGGAGGGGTTGGAGGGTGGGTTGGGGTGGTCCCAGGAGGGGTTGGAGGGTGGGTTGGGGTGGTCCCAGGAGGGGTTGGAGGGTGGGTTGGGGTGGTCCCAGGAGGAGTTGGAGGGTGGGCTGATGCAGCTGAGGTGGGTGATTGTATATGTGGTTTATTATAATTGTATTTATCTGCAATAACTAGTTTCCATAATATACTGATATATATTTTAACAGTATTGTGTCTCTAGCTGTATAACCATTCCTGCTGCTATTTGTTCTTGTCTTTATGTTCCTTTAAAATAAATAAAAAGTTGATCACAAAAAAAGGAAAAGTGAACAGAGTTTCAACTGAAAATCAGAGACCGGGAAATCAAGTCACATGCTTCCACTGTGGCAAGGTGGGACATCAGGCTTCTACATGCTGGTGGAAGGACATGGATCGTCCAGCCTGTGGTAAAAAGGGCAACATCGGACAAGTCTCCAGAAATAAAAAGAGAACAGAGAAATCACAAAAACGGGAAACAAGAAACAGGCATTCCAACGAAAGACACATAGACATGTTCACACTGTTGAGTAAGAGAACACTGAGGTGAGTGACTCATCAGACCAGGAAGTCACACTGAAAATCCTGACTTTTTCCTGGTGTTGCTTTACCACTCTCCATCACACCGTGAGTGTTGCTATACCACTCTCCATCACACCGTGAGTGTTGCTTTACCACTCGCCATCACACCGTGAGTGTTGCTTTACCACTCTCCATCACACCGTGAGTGTTGCTTTACCACTTTCCATCACACCGTGAGTGTTGCTTTACCACCCTCCATCACACTGTGAGTGTTGCTTTACCACTCTCCATCACACCGTGAGTGTTGCTTTACCACTCTCCATCACACCGTGAGTGTTGCTTTACCACTCTCCATCACACCGTGAGTGTTGCTTTACCACTCTCCATCACACCGTGAGTGTTGCTTTACCAGCAGCTTCTGCCTTTGTGTGTTCACTGTTCTGAGCAGGATAGTCTTCTTTACAATCAACTTGTCTGACAGGGAAATTGATGTGAAGAATCTGTCTATGGTCCCAATTCTGCCTTTGCCCATGTAAGGCTCCACGTGTCTCAAAACCACAGTCAAACAGTTACTCACCTGCTGGCCTGGTTTCATCTTTACCCAGATATGGAAAGACATTGAGCAAGTTGGTTTCGACATCGGCGGCTAACCAAAACAGAAGTCACATGCACCATTATCAGTTTCTATCTGGTTTCTATTGGCCATTCATCCATTGACGACAGAACATTATGTTACTAGTTTTTGCTTAGTTGCCAGAGCAATGCTGACGCTGGAGTGGTCATGTGATAAATACATTGACAGCACAGATATTGTTGAGAAAAGTGACATTTTGAAATAGAGCTTCACCTCTTGAATGTTGAGAGTTATTTGATAAAGGTAAGTGTCATAGAAACTGCAGAATATGCTCTTTCAGATACAGCACTATATAGAAATCACAATGTTTTACCTGCATGTGACTCTGAAGGAGGATTTGATAAAGAGATGCTCCTTTCCCTGCGTCTTTACGTTCAGCTCAACCGTCTCCCCACCCTGATAATAAAGTGTTTTATTGGTATCTTCCACTAGATGGCAGTAAACACCTGCTGTAACTAGACTACGACTATGTGTTCGGTTTCATACATGCAGTTTCCCAGAGGAGGAGTGCTGATCTAGGATCAGGTCCCCCCTGTCCATTTAATCTGTTTCATTATGATCTAAAAGGCTAAACTGATCCCAGATCAGTACTCCTACTCTTTTTAATACTGTCACAGTTGACTCCTCAAGATGAGGCTAATGATTTATAAGTTATATTCTTTAAGAATCAATTAATATCATGAATTGAACTGCTTTGCCATGAACATATCTGTGAGGTCTTAACTTAAAGGTGCTATATAGACTTTATGGTCATTTAAATGGGGTTGAACATTTATCCCATCAGATTGTATAAAGGATTTTATGAGTTCAGAAAAATACTGACTTGGAAGCATCTCTCTGACCTCACCCTGCTGAAACACACTCAAGTAAAGACCACATAGCTACAGTTATATGCTTTTCTGTTTTTACCCACTTTTACAGCCAATGAATGGACTGGTATCAATATGAATCAGTGGAATAAACAGACTAGTTAACCATTAATAATGTTTACATATCTTGCACTACTCATCTCATATGTATATACTGTATTCTATTCTATAATATTCTACTGTATCTTAGTCAATGCCGCTCTGTCATTGCTTGTCCATATATGTATATATTCTTAAATCCCATTCCTTACTAGTTTTGTGTGTATTGGGTATATGTTGTGAAATTGTTAGATATGACTCGTTAGATATTACTGCACTGTCGGAGCTAGAAGCACAAGCATTTCGCTACACCCGCTATAACATCTGCTAAACACGTGTATGTGACAAATAAAATTTGATTTGATTTGATGAGGACTGTTATTTATTTAATCAATTGTAGAATGCTGTAACGTAACAAAATGTGGAAAAAGGTCAAGGGGTCAGAATCCTTTCTGAATGCCCTGTATCCTCCTCTTTCTACCTGGTTTCCTTTTCCTCTGTCAACCACCAGCCTCTCATCTCCAAGACAAATGAATGAGGTGAGAAAAGGAAGAGGTGGATGTACTGAGGCGGCAGGTATTTAAGGGGGTCAGCCGCAGCACTAGCCGGGACTCCGGACTAATCACTAATTCTTACTCTGAATGTATCCTGCAGCGCGCAAGGATACCATATTGGAGTGATCTAAAGTAGTGCCACATAACTACCTTCATTAGCAGCCAAGCATCGATCAACATGTCATCAGAATAAGACCCTCAATATTTATTGGAAAGGAGCATCAATCTCATCACCTTGTACGTTCACCATCATTTATTTAACCTGTAGCCCAGGCCCGGCGGTAGGATTAACTCGGCAAGGGGGCATCGGAAATTACTAAGGGTGGACAACTATTTTCACTTGCTGATAACACAGGGTGGATAATAATCGATAGTACAATTACACACAATGTATTTGCAGCCACGCACGGCTGTCTTGACGCAAGAATACAGGCTACTGCACCGCTTTACAAACATGGACAATTCATAACCGGCTCGAGAATTTGCAAGTTATGACAACGCTAAACAGCTACATGCAAAATACCCATCAATCCAATGCAAAACAGTTGCTAATTACTGTAATAACCCTTCCTCATGCCAATACAATGCAAAACAGTTGCTAATTACCGTAATAACACTTCCTCATGCCAATGCAATGTAAAACAGTTGCTAATTACCGTAATAACACTTCCTTATGCCAATCCAATGCAAAACAGTTGCTAATTACCGTAATAACACTTCCTCATGCCAATACAATGCATTTCCAATCGCGGAAAGCAAACAATAATGTACAATGCACTACCAGGACTTATCGGTACAATGCAGCTTGGACGCAGCTACCAAGCTGTCTTCCCACAAGAGTGCCGTCCTACGCTGCGTATGATAACAGAGACATTAGTATTCCATAGCAACGAGTTGTTAATGGCAACACCATAGCTACACATTACTCAACCATTGGTCAAGGTCTGCCCACCCTCATCAATGTAATGGAAAGCACCTCTTCTACATTATAAAACAACATTAAAAACAATCCGATTATATTATAAACCAAACATTTCCAATCCAATCACAGAAATCAAGCAGTAGACTTGGCAGCAACGCCAATAAAGAAAATCACGTCTACGCCTATTTCTGACGTTTGCCACGCATTTCCAAAAGCTAGCAAATAACTAAATACTACAAGCCCAGCCAGGCTGCCTGTTCTCACCCAGATTCAAAAGAGTTGCAGCCGCCTTGATGCTGTGTTGAACCTCCTCAGCAGTCTCTCGTTCCACTCCCCACAGAATTTGCTTGTAAGATCCCTCTCAAATGTCAGTTGAATCAGCTGCTCTTTCCTCCTGTGCAACATGCTCCGTCTGTGCTCACTGAATATGTTTTTCTATGTTGAAAAGGAGTTCAGGAGCCTTGGCCTCGGTGATTAGCGTCGGACCAGCAGCCTTGGCCTCTGTGATTAGTGTCGACCAGCAGCCTTGGCCTTGGTGATTAGCGTCGGCTCAGCGGACTTGGCCTCGGTGATTAGCGTCGGCTCAGCGGACTTGGCCTCGGTGATTAGCGTCGGCTCAGCGGCCTTGGCCTCGGTGATTAGCGTCGACCAGCAGCCTTGGCCTCGGTGATTAGCGTCGGCTCAGCAGCCTTGGCCTCGGTAATTAGCGTCGGCTCAGCGGCCTTGGCCTCGGTGATTAGCGTCGGCTCAGTGGCCTTGGCCTCGGTGATTAGCGTCGACCAGCAGCCTTGGCCTCGGTGATTAGCGTCGGCTCAGCAGCCTTGGCCTCGGTGATTAGCGTCGGCTCAGCGGCCTTGGCCTCGGTGATTAGCGTCGGCTCAGCGGCCTTGGCCTCTGTGATTAGCGTCGGACAAGCAGCCTTGCCTTTGGCCTCTATGTGGCAGGCTTCTCCTCCTCCCCGCTTTGATCCGATGCTGCCGTTGTGCCCTGGAGAAGCCACTTTCTAATATCCATCATACTATCAGCTACCTACCTAACTGTTAACATTAGCTAAATTCCATCCAGCTGCGCAGTGAATGTTTTTTTTTTTTGTGGTACGTAACTTTGAAAGTAAACCTAAACGGTCAAATTGACCCTGCCCTTCTTACCGGTAAAATGTGTATGACGTAGGTATGATGCGTGCAAGGGATTTGCATGAAGGAAGCATACACAACAAATGGGTTGGGCATGACGGAGGGGGCAGATTGTGGGACAGAATATGGATACAGAACTGAGGAGGCACAATATTCCAACTAAGGGGGCATTGCCCTCTTCTGCCCCCTGGTGGCGCCGGGCCTGCACTTAATAGGCACCATGGACATTTGTTTTATTTGACCTCTTGAGATGGAAAACATGTCTATTAAGTTGAACATGTAGGGGAGACCGGAGATGGTTGTAACACTTTTCACCTTTTTGTCAGTTTCTCAGAGATCCTTTATGGTGGTGTGTCCAAAACGTGATACAAACAACCTACGTCTGTCCTTTACAAATTGGTGTGGTTATTATATATGTAAATCAAACTGCAAATGAATGGTGTTGTCTTAACTACAAGGAGTGAAGTGTTCCAGTTTACCCCATGGTCTGGCTGAATTGGAACAGTGCTTGGGCTGAATTGGAACAGGATGAAAAAGGGCATAGATCATGACATGCAACTAAATATTGTACAACTTTATTGAGACCATGAGAGCAACATTGCCATGTTCAACATTTCATTTGGCAGAAATCATAATAAATATAACAAATAAATGTTGTATTATTTCCCCCTCCACTAAATGGTATTTCTCAACCAAACAACATCTAGGCAAAACTAAACACCTGAACGTTTGTGGTGTGTGTGTGCGTGTGTGTGTCTGTGTTTGTGTGTCTGTGTGTATGTGTGTGTGTCTGTATGTGCGTGTCTGCGTGTGTGTGTATGTGCGTGTCTGTGTGTATGTGTCTGTGACTGAATGTTGGACATGTTCATTTAATCAGAGTCACAGTTGTGACAGTGGTATGGCTGTCCTGGGGTTCAGGCTTGGTGACAGTGGTATGGCTGTCCTGGGGTTCTGGCTTGGTGACAGTGGTATGGCTGTCCTGGGGTTCAGGCTTGGTGACAGTGGTATGGCTGTCCTGGGGTTCAGGCTTGGTGACAGTGGTACGGCTGTCCTGGGGTTCAGGCTTGGTGACAGTGGTATGGCTGTCCTGGGGTTCAGGCTTGGTGACAGTGGTATGGCTGTCCTGGGGTTCAGGCTTGGTGACAGTGGTATGGCTGTCCTGGGGTTCAGGCTTGGTGAGCCCATCATTCCCAACACTGCACCCAGACCTCCTTGGACATGGAATTGTTAAAGTGCTCCATGGACACAATGCCATTTCCCCCTTTTGCACCCTCGTGGCGCAGGGCCTGCATGGGGAACACAGTGAGGGAGAAACTCTCTTCAGCTGGTGGTGCTAATGAGAGAGGGTGTGGTGGACTATACAGGTTGGTCCTCAGGGTGAGCGGTACTGTGGTCAATGTCTCCACCTAGTGGTCAATTACACAAATGGAACCACTAAAACCATTTGGGAGACAGGGCAATCATATTTCAACTGCAGTAGATATCATTGATGTAAAACCATTGCTATATAACACATGTTCAATATGTTAGGTATTGGAAAATAAACAACAACAAGTTGGGAAGGGGGGGGGGGAGGGGAGGGGGGGCTGGACTACCAAGGGAATGGATTCTTCACAAAACATCCTATAGTCCTTTTCCAGGTTAAGACCTCTGGGGACTAAAGTCTCTAAAACATACTATAGTCCTTTTCCAGGTTAAGACCTCTGGGGACTAAAGTCTCTAAAACATACTATAGTCCTTTTCCAGGTTAAGACCTCTGGGGACTAAAGTATATAAAACATACTATAGTCCTTTTCCAGGTTAAGACCTCTGGGGACTAAAGTCTCTAAAACATACTATAGTCCTTTTCCAGGTTAAGACCTCTGGGGACTAAAGTCTCTAAAACATACTATAGTCCTTTTCCAGGTTAAGACCTCTGGGGACTAAAGTCTCTAAAACATACTATAGTCCTTTTCCAGGTTAAGACCCCTGGGGACTAAAGTCTCTAAAACATACTATAGTCCTTTTCCAGGTTAAGACCTCTGGGGACTAAAGTCTCTAAAACATACTATAGTCCTTTTCCAGGTTAAGACCTCTGGGGACTAAAGTCTCTAAAACATACTATAGTCCTTTTCCAGGTTAAGACCTCTGGGGACTAAAGTCTCTAAAACATACTATAGTCCTTTTCCAGGTTAAGTCCTCTGGGGACTAAAGTCTCTAAAACATACTATAGTCATTTTCCAGGTTAAGACCTCTGGGGACTAAAGTCTATAAAACATACTATAGTCCTTTTCCAGGTTAAGACCTCTGGGGACTAAAGTCTCTAAAAGATACTATAGTCATTTTCCAGGTTAAGGCCTCTGGGGACTAAAGACTCTAAAACATACTATAGTCCTTTTCCAGGTTAAGACCTTTGGGGACTAAAGTCTCTAAAACATACTATAGTCCTTTTCCAGGTTAAGACCTCTGGGGACTAAAGTCTCTAAAACATACTATAGTCCTTTTCCAGGTTAAGACCTCTGGGGACTAAAGTCTCTAAAACATACTATAGTCCTTTTCCAGGTTAAGACCTCTGGGGACTAAAGTCTCTAAAACATACTATAGTCCTTTTCCAGGTTAAGACCTCTGGGGACTAAAGTCTCTAAAACATACTATAGTCCTTTTCCAGGTTAAGACCTCTGGGGACTAAAGTCTCTAAAACATACTATAGTCCTTTTCCAGGTTAAGACCTCTGGGGACTAAAGTCTCTAAAACATACTATAGTCCTTTTCCAGGTTAAGACCTCTGGGGCTAAAGTCTCTAAAACATACTATAGTCCTTTTCCAGGTTAAGACCTCTGGGGACTAAAGTCTCTAAAACATACTATAGTCCTTTTCCAGGTTAAGACCTCTGGGGACTAAAGTCTCTAAAACATACTATAGTCCTTTTCCAGGTTAAGACCTCTGGGGACCAAAGTCTCTAAAACATACTATAGTCCTTTTCCAGGTTAAGTCCTCTGGGGACTAAAGTCTCTAAAACATACTATAGTCATTTTCCAGGTTAAGACCTCTGGGGACTAAAGTCTATAAAACATACTATAGTCCTTTTCCAGGTTAAGACCTCTGGGGACTAAAGTCTCTAAAAGATACTATAGTCATTTTCCAGGTTAAGGCCTCTGGGGACTAAAGACTCTAAAACATACTATAGTCCTTTTCCAGGTTAAGACCTTTGGGGACTAAAGTCTCTAAAACATACTATAGTCCTTATCCAGGTTAAGACCTCTGGGGACTAAAGTCTCTAAAACATACTATTGTCCTTTTCCAGGTTAAGACCTCTGGGGACTAAAGTCTCTAAAACATACTATAGTCTTTTTCCAGGTTAAGACCTCTGGGGACTAAAGTCTCTAAAACATACTATAGTCCTTTTCCAGGTTAAGACCTCTGGGGACTAAAGTCTCTAAAACATACTATAGTCCTTTTCCAGGTTAAGACCTCTGGGGACTAAAGTCTCTAAAACATTCTATAGTCCTGTTCCAGGTTAAGACCTCTGGGGACTAAAGTCTCTAAAACATACTATAGTCCTTTTCCAGGTTAAGACCTCTGGGGACTAAAGTCTCTAAAACATATTATAGTCCTTTTCCAGTTTAAGACCTCTGGGGACTAAAGTCTCTAAAACATACTATAGTCCTTTTCCAGGTTAAGACCTCTGGGGACTAATGTATCTAAAACATACTATAGAAATTGTCCAGGTTAAGACCTCTGGGGACTAAAGTCTCTAAAACATACTATAGTCCTTTTCCAGGTTAAGACCTCTGGGGACTAAAGTCTCTAAAACATACTATAGTCCTTTTCCAGGTTAAGACCTCTGGGGACTAAAGTCTCTAAAACATACTATAGTCCTTTTCCAGGTTAAGACCTCTGGGGACTAAAGTCTCTAAAACATACTATAGTCCTTTTCCAGGTTAAGACCTCTGGGGACTAAAGTCTCTAAAACATACTATAGTCCTTTTCCAGGTTAAGACCTCTGTGGACTAAAGTCTCTAAAACATACTATAGTCCTTTTCCAGGTTAAGTCCTCTGGGCACTAAAGTCTCTAAAACATACTATAGTCATTTTCCAGGTTAAGACCTCTGGGGACTAAAGTCTATAAAACATACTATAGTCCTTTTCCAGGTTAAGACCTCTGGGGACTAAAGTCTCTAAAACATACTATAGTCCTTTTCCAGGTTAAGACCTCTGGGGTCTAAAGTCTCTAAAACATACTATAGTCCTTTTCCAGGTTAAGACCTCTGGGGACTAAAGTCTCTAAAACATACTATAGTCCTTTTCCAGGTTAAGACCTCTGGGGACTAAAGTCTCTAAAACATACTATAGTCCTTTTCCAGGTTAAGACCTCTGGGGACTAAAGTCTCTAAAACATTATATAGTCCTTTTCCAGGTTAAGACCTCTGGGGACTAAAGTCTCTAAAACATACTATAGTCCTTTTCCAGGTTAAGACCTCTGGGGACTAAAGTCTCTAAAACATACTATAGTCCTTTTCCAGGTTAAGACCTCTGGGGACTAAAGTCTCTAAAACATACTATAGTCCTTTTCCAGGTTAAGACCTCTGGGGACTAAAGTCTCTAAAACATACTATAGTCCTTTTCCAGGTTAAGACCTCTGGGGACTAAAGTCTCTAAAACATACTTTAGTCCTTTTCCAGGTTAAGACCTCTGGGGACTAAAGTCTCTAAAACATACTATAGTCCTTTTCCAGGTTAAGACCTCTGGGGACTAAAGTCTCTAATAAAAAGCATGAGCTGGCGCACCCCCAGAGAACATTATTTAGTGTAGAGGTGCTGACTACCGGAGAATGAACTGGAAGATATAAATATATATAGAGAGTCTCACACTCTGTATATCAACTGATGTCATGCATGATTGAACCAGGTTATGTAGACAAACAGCTCAATTAGTGCAACCAATGACTATAGTGAGGGGTGTGTCAACTGTGGGACCTTATATAGACAGGTGCCTTTCCAAATCATGTCCTAACAATTGAATTTACCACAGGTGGACTCCAATCAAGTTGTAGAAACATCTCAAGGATGATCAATGGAAACAGGATGCACCTGGGCTCAATTTCGTGTCTCATAACAAAGGGTCTGAATACTTATGTACATACGTTTTTTTCATTTTGAATTTTTATACATTTGCAAACATTTCTATAAACCCGTTTTTCGCTTTGTCATTATGGGGTATTGTGTGTAGATTGATGAGGACATTATTTTATTTAATCAATTTTATAATAAGGCCATAACGTAACAAAATGTGGAAAAAGTCAAGGGGTCACCTCTTTTTCACGTTAAATGTCAATAATAATATTAATAATAACATAATGTGTCACTGTTTGTTAAGGTAGTTAGACAGTGCAGCAACACAAGGCCATGTCCCATGTCTCTAACATATTTAGACAGTGCAGCAACACAAGGCCATGTCCCATGTCTCTAACATATTTAGACAGTGCAGCAACACAAGGCCATGTCCCATGTCTCTAACATATTTAGACAGTGCAGCAACACAAGGCCATGTCCCATGTCTCTAACATATTTAGACAGTGCAGCATCACAAGGCCATGTCCCATGTCTCTAACATATTCAGACAGTGCAGCAACACAAGGCCATGTCCCATGTCTCTAACATATTTAGACAGTGCAGCAACACAAGGCCATGTCCCATGTCTCTAACATATTTAGACAGTGCAGCAACACAAGGCCATGTCCCATGTCTCTAACATATTTAGACAGTGCAGCAACACAAGGCCATGTCCCATGTCTCTAACATATTTAGACAGTGCAGCAACACAAGGCCATGTCCCATGTCTCTAACATATTTAGACAGTGCAGCAACACAAGGCCATGTCCCATGTCTCTAACATATTTAGACAGTGCAGCAACACAAGGCCATGTCCCATGTCTCTAACATATTTAGACAGTGCAGCAACACAAGGCCATGTCCCATGTCTCTAACATATTTAGACAGTGCAGCAACACAAGGCCATGTCCCATGTCTCTAACATATTTAGACAGTGCAGCAACACAAGGCCATGTCCCATGTCTCTAACATATTTAGACAGTGCAGCAACACAAGGCCATGTCACATGTCTCTAACATATTTAGACAGTGCAGCAACACAAGGCCATGTCCCATGTCTCAAACATATTTAGACAGTGCAGCAACACAAGGCCATGTCCCATGTCTCTAACATATTTAGACAGTGCAGCAACACAAGGCCATGTCCCATGTCTCTAACATATTTAGACAGTGCAGCAACACAAGGCCATGTCCCATGTCTCTAACATATTTAGACAGTGCAGCAACACAAGGCCATGTCCCATGTCCCTAACATATTTAGACAGTGCAGCAACACAAGGCCATGTCCCACGTCTCTAACATATTTAGACAGTGCAGCAACACAAGGCCATGTCCCATGTCTCTAACATATTTAGACAGTGCAGCAACACAAGGCCATGTCCCATGTCTCTAACATATTTAGACAGTGCAGCAACACAAGGCCATGTCCCATGTCTCTAACATATTTAGACAGTGCAGCAACACAAGGCCATGTCCCATGTCTCTAACATATTTAGACAGTGCAGCAACACAAGGCCATGTCCCATGTCTCTAACATATTTAGACAGTGCAGCAACACAAGGCCATGTCCCATGTCTCTAACATATTTAGACAGTGCAGCAACACAAGGCCATGTCCCATGTCTCTAACATATTTAGACAGTGCAGCAACACAAGGCCATGTCCCATGTCTCTAACATATTTAGACAGTGCAGCAACACAAGGCCATGTCCCATGTCTCTAACATATTTAGACAGTGCAGCAACACAAGGCCATGTCCCATGTCTCAAACATATTTAGACAGTGCAGCAACACAAGGCCATGTCCCATGTCTCTAACATATTTAGACAGTGCAGCAACACAAGGCCATGTCCCATGTCTCTAACATATTTAGACAGTGCAGCAACACAAGGCCATGTCCCATGTCTCTAACATATTTAGACAGTGCAGCAACACAAGGCCATGTCCCATGTCTCAAACATATTTAGACAGTGCAGCAACACAAGGCCATGTCCCATGTCTCTAACATATTTAGACAGTGCAGCAACACAAGGCCATGTCCCATGTCTCTAACATATTTAGACAGTGCAGCAACACAAGGCCATGTCCCATGTCTCTAACATATTTAGACAGTGGAGCAACACAAGGCCATGTCCCATGTCTCTAACATATTTAGACAGTGCAGCAACACAAGGCCATGTCCCATGTCTCTAACATATTTAGACAGTGCAGCAACACAAGGCCATGTCCCATGTCTCTAACATATTTAGACAGTGCAGCAACACAAGGCCATGTCCCATGTCTCTAACATATTTAGACAGTGCAGCAACACAAGGCCATGTCCCATGTCTCTAACATATTTAGACAGTGCAGCAACACAAGGCCATGTCCCATGTCTCTAACATATTTAGACAGTGCAGCAACACAAGGCCATGTCCCATGTCTCAAACATATTTAGACAGTGCAGCAACACAAGGCCATGTCCCATGTCTCTAACATATTTAGACAGTGCAGCAACACAAGGCCATGTCCCATGTCTCTAACATATTTAGACAGTGCAGCAACACAAGGCCATGTCCCATGTCTCTAACATATTTAGACAGTGCAGCAACACAAGGCCATGTCCCATGTCTCTAACATATTTAGACAGTGCAGCAACACAAGGCCATGTCCCATGTCTCTAACATATTTAGACAGTGCAGCAACACAAGGCCATGTCCCATGTCTCTAACATATTTAGACAGTGCAGCAACACAAGGCCATGTCCCATGTCTCTAACATATTTAGACAGTGCAGCAACACAAGGCCATGTCCCATGTCTCTAACATATTTAGACAGTGCAGCAACACAAGGCCATGTCCCATGTCTCTAACATATTTAGACAGTGCAGCAACACAAGGCCATGTCCCATGTCTCTAACATATTTAGACAGTGCAGCAACACAAGGCCATGTCCCATGTCTCTAACATATTTAGACAGTGCAGCAACACAAGGCCATGTCCCATGTCTATAACATATTTAGACAGTGCAGCAACACAAGGCCATGTCCCATGTCTCTAACACATTTAGACAGTGCAGCAACACAAGGCCATGTCCCATGTCTCTAACATATTTAGACAGTGCAGCAACACAAGGCCATGTCCCATGTCTCTAACATATTTAGACAGTGCAGCAACACAAGGCCATGTCCCATGTCTCTAACATATTTAGACAGTGGAGCAACACAAGGCCATGTCCCACGTCTCTAACATATTTAGACAGTGCAGCAACACAAGGCCATGTCCCATGTCTCTAACATATTTAGACAGTGCAGCAACACAAGGCCATGTCCCATGTCTCTAACATATTTAGACAGTGCAGCAACACAAGGCCATGTCCCATGTCTCTAACATATTTAGACAGTGCAGCAACACAAGGCCATGTCCCATGTCTCTAACATATTTAGACAGTGGAGCAACACAAGGCCATGTCCCACGTCTCTAACATATTTAGACAGTGCAGCAACACAAGGCCATGTCCCATGTCTCTAACATATTTAGACAGTGCAGCAACACAAGGCCATGCCCCATGTCTCTAACATATTTAGACAGTGCAGCAACACAAGGCCATGTCCCATGTCTCTAACATATTTAGACAGTGCAGCAACACAAGGCCATGTCCCATGTCTCGAACATATTTAGACAGTGCAGCAACACAAGGCCATGTCCCATGTCTCTAACATATTTAGACAGTGCAGCAACACAAGGCCATGTCCCATGTCTCTAACATATTTTTTATTAATTAAAAGTAGTCTATTTGTTGTCTTTCAATCTGTTATTTTGTAAACATGATAAAGGATCATTGTTGCATCCTAAGATGCTGGGTTCTTTTACTGAAGACTCCGAAGCGTACTTATAATAAACTGAACAGATTTATTTCATGTTCTCCTTAACACATTCCAGTGGACCACTCTCTACAGCGTCTTCAGCCCAACCAATACATAATTAAACTTTTTACTGCCCTTGCATCTCGTAATCCAATCACTTCAATGCAAGAATGGAAAACCCAATGTCATTTGTTAATTCAAATAAACTCCTGCATACAAATCCCATTGGCTATTTGCAACAATTTTAAATCTAAACTCATTAACACATAATACATTTCTCAATACACCACACTCCTCCCCAGGAAATTCTCACTTCCTCTGAAAACATCCTCGACGAACATCATGAGTTTTCCAAAACAGTTTATCACTTCTCAACTCATATACAACCTGTTTACAGATCCAATCGGTCCGGAGGCCTTCTGACCCTTTTTGGCCTCTCATGATGCTCTGGACCCTCAGGCTCACGGCCTGGAACAATCTGTGTGTCTGTATTGGTGCCCGTCCCAGTGGTAGTGTCCAAGTCCCAATCAGAGATGATCCACTCTGACACATTCAGCTCTTCTCTTTCATTGTGTTGCATCATCATTTGATCCACATGCTTCTTACACAGTTTTTCCCTCAGTCTGCACTAAGTAGGTTATAGGACCAAGTAGCCTTTTCACAACCCCGGGTCTCCATTTCTCTCTCTCTCTCCTCCCCGGTAATCTGGGACAAGCACTGTTTGTTCGGACTGTAAAAAACGAAGACTCTTGCCCAACCCCTTGTCCTGTATCTTAGACTGCATGTCAGCTGAAAAGCTGGGTTTAACCAGTGATAACCTTGTATGTCTGAGTCTGACCTGGGTCATCTCCTTACCATGTCTTCTATGTCTGAGTCTAACCTGGGCCATCTCCTTACCATGTCTTCTATGTCTGAGTCTAACCTGGGCCATCTCCTTACCATGTCTTCTATGTCTGAGTCTAACCTGGGCCATCTCCTTACCATGTCTTCTATGTCTGAGTCTAACCTGGGCCATCTCCTTACCATGTCTTCTATGTCTGAGTCTAACCTGGGCCATCTCCTTACCATGTCTTCTATGTCTGAGTCTAACCTGGGCCATCTCCTTACCATGTCTTCTATGTCTGAGTCTAACCTGGGCCATCTCCTTACCAAGTCTTCTATGTCTGAGTCTAACCTGGGCCATCTCCTTACCATGTCTTCTATGTCTGAGTCTAACCTGGGCCATCTCCTTACCATGTCTTCTATGTCTGAGTCTAACCTGGGCCATCTCCTTACCATGTCTTCTATGTCTGAGTCTAACCTGGGCCATCTCCTTACCATGTCTTCTATGTCTGAGTCTAACCTGGGCCATCTCCTTACCATGTCTTCTATGTCTGAGTCTAATCTGGGCCATCTCCTTACCATGTCTTCTATGTCTGAGTCTAACCTGGGCCATGTCCTTACCATGTCTTCTATGTCTGAGTCTAACCTGGGCCATCTCCTTACCATGTCTTCTATGTCTGAGTCTAACCTGGGCCATCTCCTTACCATGTCTTCTATGTCTGAGTCTAACCTGGGCCATCTCCTTACCATGTCTTCTATGTCTGAGTCTAACCTGGGCCATCTCCTTACCATGTCTTCTATGTCTGAGTCTAACCTGGGCCATCTCCTTACCATGTCTTCTATGTCTGAGTCTAACCTGGGCCATCTCCTTACCATGTCTTCTATATCTGAGTCTAACCTGGGCCATCTCCTTACCATGTCTTCTATGTCTGAGTCTAACCTGGGCCATCTCCTTACCATGTCTTCTATGTCTGAGTCTAACCTGGGCCATCTCCTTACCATGTCTTCTATGTCTGAGTCTAACCTGGGCCATCTCCTTACCATGTCTTCTATGTCTGAGTCTAACCTGGGCCATCTCCTTACCATGTCTTCTATGTCTGAGTCTAACCTGGGCCATGTCCTTACCATGTCTTCTATGTCTGAGTCTAACCTGGGCCATCTCCTTACCATGTCTTCTATGTCTGAGTCTAACCTGGGCCATCTCCTTACCATGTCTTCAATATCTGAGTCTAACCTGGGCCATCTCCTTACCATGTCTTCTATGTCTGAGTCTAACCTGGGCCATCTCCTTACCATGTCTTCTATGTCTGAGTCTAACCTGGGCCATCTCCTTACCATGTCTTCTATGTCTGAGTCTAACCTGGGCCATCTCCTTACCATGTCTTCTATGTCTGAGTCTAACCTGGGCCATCTCCTTACCATGTCTTCTATGTCTGAGTCTAACCTGGGCCATGTCCTTACCATGTCTTCTATGTCTGAGTCTAACCTGGGCCATCTCCTTACCATGTCTTCTATGTCTGAGTCTAACCTGGGCCATCTCCTTACCATGTCTTCTATGTCTGAGTCTAACCTGGGCCATCTCCTTACCATGTCTTCTATGTCTGAGTCTAACCTGGGCCATCTCCTTACCATGTCTTCTATGTCTGAGTCTAACCTGGGCCATCTCCTTACCATGTCTTCTATGTCTGAGTCTAACCTGAGCCATCTCCTTACCATGTCTTCTATGTCTGAGTCTAATCTGGGCCATCTCCTTACCATGTCTTCTATGTCTGAGTCTAACCTGGGCCATGTCCTTACCATGTCTTCTATGTCTGAGTCTAACCTGGGCCATCTCCTTACCATGTCTTCTATGTCTGAGTCTAACCTGGGCCATCTCCTTACCATGTCTTCTATGTCTGAGTCTAACCTGGGCCATCTCCTTACCATGTCTTCTATGTCTGAGTCTAACCTGGGCCATCTCCTTACCATGTCTTCTATGTCTGAGTCTAACCTGGGCCATCTCCTTACCATGTCTTCTATGTCTGAGTCTAACCTGGGCCATCTCCTTACCATGTCTTCTATATCTGAGTCTAACCTGGGCCATCTCCTTACCATGTCTTCTATGTCTGAGTCTAACCTGGGCCATCTCCTTACCATGTCTTCTATGTCTGAGTCTAACCTGGGACATCTCCTAACCATTTCTTCTATGTCTGAGTCTAACCTGGGCCATCTCCTTACCATGTCTTCTATGTCTGAGTCTAACCTGGGCCATCTCCTTACCATGTCTTCTATGTCTGAGTCTAACCTGGGCCATCTCCTTACCATGTCTTCTATGTCTGAGTCTAACCTGGGCCATCTCCTTACCATGTCTTCTATGTCTGAGTCTAACCTGGGCCATCTCCTTACCATGTCTTCTATGTCTGAGTCTAACCTGGGCCATCTCCTTACCATGTCTTCTATGTCTGAGTCTAACCTGGGCCATCTCCTTACCATGTCTTCTATGTCTGAGTCTAACCTGGGCCATCTCCTTACCATGTCTTCTATGTCTGAGTCTAACCTGGGCCATCTCCTTACCATGTCTTCTATGTCTGAGTCTAACCTGGGCCATCTCCTTACCATGTCTTCTATGTCTGAGTCTAACCTGGGCCATCTCCTTACCATGTCTTCTATGTCTGAGTCTAACCTGGGCCATCTCCTTACCATGTCTTCTATGTCTGAGTCTAACCTGGGCCATCTCCTTACCATGTCTTCTATGTCTGAGTCTAATCTGGGCCATCTCCTTACCATGTCTTCTATGTCTGAGTCTATCCTGGGCCACTAAAAGTGTCTCCTTGCCAGAGCTTCCATTTGATCCGTGCTCCAGTGGTTTCCATGTAGCTCCTTCAGTAGGTTCCTCTGTAGAGTAGCCGGCTCCACCGCTCCCATACCCCATAACACCCAACCACTGTCTACAGTGAGCTCATCCCTTCTCACCCAATCAGGCTTTAGTTCAGGATCAGTAACGTGGTTAGGTCACCCTGTAAGTGGGAAGTGCTTCACTTTAGCCAAACCCTTTGTCTTTGGTAGTTTCCCTGGCTGTGTCCTTAGCTACAATGGGAAGTACATCTACAAATGCCACTGGATAGTTTGGATTGCTCTGAAATGGGAAGTACATCTACAAATGCCACTGGATAGTTTGGATTGCTCTGAAATGGGAAGTACATCTACAAATGCCACTGGATAGTTTGGATTGCTCTGAAATGGGAAGTACATCTACAAATGACACTGGATAGTTTGGATTGCTCTGAAATGGGAAGTACATCTACAAATGCCACTGGATAGTTTGGATTGCTCTGAAATGGGAAGTACATCTACAAATGCCACTGGATAGTTTGGATTGCTCTGAAATGGGAAGTACATCTACAAATGACACTGGATAGTTTGGATTGCTCTGAAATGGGAAGTACATCTACAAATGACACTGGATAGTTTGGATTGCTCTGAAATGGGAAGTACATCTTCAAATGACACTGGATAGTTTGGATTGCTCTGAAATGGGAAGTACATCTACAAATGACACTGGATAGTTTGGATTAATCTGAAATGGGAAGTACATCTACAAATGCCACTGGATAGTTTGGATTGCTCTGAAATGGGAAGTACATCTACAAATGACACTGGATAGTTTGGATTGCTCTGAAATGGGAAGTACATCTACAAATGACACTGGATAGTTTGGATTGCTCTGAAATGGGAAGTACATCTACAAATGACACTGGATAGTTTGGATTGCTCTGAAATGGGAAGTACATCTACAAATGACACTCGATAGTTTGGATTGCTCTGACACTGGATAGTTTGACACTAGATAGCATGCTGCTGAGAGGACTTGTATTGTATGTCATTCTGATATGCTGCTGAGAGGACTTGTATTGTATGTCATACTGATATGCAGCTGAGAGGACTTGTATTGTATGTCATACTGATATGCAGCTGAGAGGACTTGTATTGTATGTCATACTGATATGCTGCTGAGAGGACTTGTATTGTATGTCATACTGATATGCTGCTAGTATTAACGCCCTCCTCTGGAGTCTGGCTGCTGCTGGAGCTGGGTCGTCTGTTGTTGGTCCTAGTATTTTCACAAGAGGCTGATGATCTGTCAATGGAAACTTACCCCCATATAGGTTGTCATGGAACTTCATTACCTCAAATATGATCCCTAGGGCCTCCTCCTCTATTGGGGCATACTTCACCTCTGTCTTCTCTATTGGGGCATACTTCACCTCTGTCTTCTCTATTGGGGCATACTTCACCTCTGTCTTCTCTATTGGGGCATACTTCACCTCTGTCTTCTCTATTGGGGCATACTTCACCTCTGTCTTCTCTATTGGGGCATACTTCACCTCTGTCTTCTCTATTTGGGCATACTTCACATCTGTCTTCTCTATTTTGGGCATACTTCACCTCTGTCTTCTCTATTGGGGCATACTTCACCTCTGCATTCTCTATTGGGGCATACTTCACCTCTGTCTTCTCTATTGTGGCATACTTCACCTCTGTCTTCTCTATTTGGGCATACTTCACCTCTTTTTTCTCTATTGGGGCATACTTCACCTCTGTCTTCTCTATTTGGGCATACTTCACATCTGTCTTCTCTATTTGGGCATACTTTACCTCTGTCTTCTCTATTGGGGCATACTTCACCTCTGTCTTCTCTATTGGGGCATACTTCACCTCTGTCTTCTCTATTGGGGCATACTTCACCTCTGTCTTCTCTATTGGGGCATACTTCACCTCTGTCTTCTCTATTGGGGCATACTTCACCTCTGTCTTCTCTATTGGGGCATACTTCACCTCTGTCTTCTCTATTGGGGCATACTTCACCTCTGTCTTCTCTATTGGGGCATACTTCACCTCTGTCTTCTCTATTTGGAAGTAGCTTTGTGTGATTTACTTCATGTGAACCATTCCACAATGACCTGAGTGTAACTGTTGCAACACCGGTTTCCTCAGTGAAGGTGGAATGATAACTCTCCTCTCCCACAGCAGACAACGGACTGTATTGATATCTCAGTTCCAGAGCATCTCCTGAGGCTTTACCTTTGATGATGATGTCCATCACTTCAGATGAAACCGGGCCGTTTCTGGTGTTTCTCCGCAATTGTGCTGAAGTGACTGGTGCAGTTTTCCACTTGTCTGAAGTAGAAGATGTCTACTTGGCGTGACTCTGTCTTGACCACAGGTAGTGGTAACCTGGAGTCCATCTGACTCTGTCTTGACCACAGGTAGTGGTAACCTGGAGTCCATCTGGCTCTGTCTTGACCACAGGTAGTGGTAACCTGGAGTCCATCTGACTCTGTCTTGACCACAGGTAGTGGTAACCTGGAGTCCATCTGACTCTGTCTTGACCACAGGTAGTGGTAACCTGGAGTCCATCTGACTCTGTCTTGACCACAGGTAGTGGTAACCTGGAGTCCATCTGACTCTGTCTTGACCACAGGTAGTGGTAACCTGGAGTCCATCTGCATCACATGGGTTTGGTGGCACCTTAATTGGGGAGGACGGGCTGGTGGTAATGGCTGGAGTGGAATTAGGGGAATGGTATGAAATACATCAAACACATGGTTTCCATGGTTTCCATGTGTTTGATGCCATTCTATTTGCTCCATTCCAGACATTATTATGAGCCGTCCTCCCCTCAGCAGCCTCCACTGATCTGCATTGCAGTGCAGTTCTGACATGCGGTACTTGATGTCGTAGGTGTGTGCTGACAACAAAGCCTGCCTTTACGTTCTGCTGGCAGCAAGTGACAGAATCCTAGTATGAGGTCCAAAGATGCTCGTCAGCGAACAATGATTTGTAAGAAGGGTGACCAAGGGCTTCTCATTCTATCTGTGCATTAGTTACTTTCTGCTTCGTTCAAAGTCCTTGATGTGAAAGCCTTTTCTTCACCAGAAGGCTTGATATGGGACAAGACTGCTTCCACACCATAGAGACTCACGCTGACCAGCTTCAGTACTTTGTTCTTGACTAAAGCCTCCAAGTCAGCCTTGACTTTTGGTCTGATAGCATAAAGTACAATCTCCATACTCACCAGCTGGCCCTGTGTCAATCTCCATACTCACCAGCTGGCCCTGTGTCAATCTCCATACTCACCAGCTGGCCCTGTGTCAATCTCCATACGCACCAGCTGTCCCTGTGTCAATCTCCATACTCACCAGCTGTCCCTGTGTCAATCTCCATACTCATCGGCTGTCCCTGTGTCAATCTCCATACTCACCAGCTGGCCCTGTGTCAATCTCCATACGCACCAGCTGTCCCTGTGTCAATCTCCATACGCACCAGCTGTCCCTGTGTCAATCTCCATACCCACCAGCTGTCCCTCTAGCAAGGGAGACATAGTAGCCATGCGGCCCCCCCAGCAACAGTCAGGATTTTCAGTGTGACTTCCTGGTCTGATGAGTCACTCACCTCAGTGTTCTCTCCTGGTCTAATGAGTCACTCACCTCAGTGTTCTCCTGGTCTGATGAGTCACTCACCTCAGTGTTCTCCTGGTCTGATGAGTCACTCACCTCAGTGTTCTCCTGGTCTGATGAGTCACTCACCTTAGTGTTCTCTTGGTCTGATGAGTCACTCACCTCAGTGTTCTCCTGGTCTGATGAGTCACTCACCTCAGTGTTCTCTCCTGGTCTAATGAGTCACTCACCTCAGTGTTCTCTTGGTCTGATGAGTCACTCACCTCAGTGTTCTCCTGGTCTGATGAGTCACTCACCTCAGTGTTCTCCTGGTCTGATGAGTCACTCACCTAAGTGTTCTCTTGGTCTGATGAGTCACTCACCTCAGTGATCTCCTGGTCTGATGAGTCACTCACCTCAGTGTTCTCCTGGTCTGATGAGTCACTCACCTCAGTGTTCTCCTGGTCTGATGAGTCACTCACCTCAGTGTTCTCTTGGTCTGATGAGTCACCCACCTCAGTGTTCTCCTGGTCTGATGAGTCACTCACCTCAGTGTTCTCCTGGTCTGATGAGTCACTCACCTCAGTGTTATCTCCTGGTCTAATGAGTCACTCACCTCAGTGTTCTCCTGGTCTGATGAGTCACCCACCTCAGTGTTCTCCTGGTCTGATGAGTCACTCACCTCAGTGTTCTCCTGGTCTGATGAGTCACTCACCTCAGTGTTCTCTCCTGGTCTGATGAGTCACTCACCTCAGTGTTCTCCTGGTCAGATGAGTCACTCACCTCAGTGTTCTCCTGGTCTGATGAGTCACTCACCTAAGTGTTCTACTGGTCTGATGAGTCACTCACCTCAGTGTTCTCCTGGTCTGATGAGTCACTCACCTAAGTGTTCTCTTGGTCTGAGAGTCACCCACCTCAGTGTTCTCTTGGTCTGATGAGTCACTCACCTCAGTGTTCTCCTGGTCTGATGAGTCACTCACCTCAGTGTTCTCCTGGTCTGATGAGTCACTCACCTAAGTGTTCTCTTGGTCTGATGAGTCACTCACCTCAGTGTTCTCCTGGTCTGATGAGTCACTCACCTAAGTGTTCTCTTGGTCTGATGAGTCACTCACCTCAGTGTTCTCCTGGTCTGATGAGTCATTCACCTAAGTGTTCTCCTGGTCTGATGAGTCACTCACCTCAGTGTTCTCTTGGTCTGATGAGTCACTCACCTCAGTGTTCTCTTGGTCTGATGAGTCACTCACCTCAGTGTTCTCCAGGTCTGATGAGTCACTCACCTCAGTTTTCTCTTGGTCTGATGAGTCATTCACTTCAGTGTTCTCTTGGTCTGATGAGTCACTCACCTCAGTGTTCTCCTGGTCTGATGAGTCACTCACCTCAGTGTTCTCCTGGTCTGATGAGTCACTCACATAAGTGTTCTACTGCTCTGATGAGTCACTCACCTCAGTGTTCTCCAGGTCTGATGAGTCTCTCACCTAATCGTTCTCTTGGTCTGATGAGCCACCCACCTCAGTGTTCTCCTGGTCTGATGAGTCACTCACCTCAGTGTTCTCTTGGTCTGATGAGTCACTCACCTCAGTGTTCTCCTGGTCTGATGAGTCACTCACCTCAGTGTTCTCTTGGTCTGATGAGTCACTCACCACAGTGTTCTCCTGGTCTGATGAGTCACTCACCTCAGTGTTCTCCTGGTCTGATGAGTCACTCACCTCAGTGTTCTCCTGGTCTGATGAGTCACTCACCTCAGTGTTCTCCTGGTCTGATGAGTCACTCACCTCAGTGTTCTCCTGGTCTGATGAGTGACTCACCTCAGTGTTCTACTGCTCTGATGAGTCACTCTCCTCAGTGTTCTCTTGGTCTGATGAGTCACTCACCTCAGTGTTCTCCTGGTCTGATGAGTCACTCACCTCAGTGTACTTCTGGTCTGATGAGTCACTCACCTAAGTGTTCTTTTGGTCTGATGTGTCACTCACCTCAGTGTTCTCCTAGTCTGATGAGTTACTCACCTAAGTGTTCTCTTGGTCTGATGAGTCACTCACCTCAGTGTTCTCTTGGTCTGATGAGTCACTCACCTCAGTGTTCTCCTGCTCAACAGTGTGAACATCTCTTTTTCATTCGTTGGAATGTCTCTGGACAATCCATGTCCTTACACCAGCATGTAGATACTTGACGTCCCACCTTGCTGTCACGCCCTGACTCAGGGGACGCTTATATGTTGAGTCAGGGTGTGTATATTCCTTGTTGTGTATGTTCTATGTTGTAGGATCTAGTATGTCTAGATCTATGTTGGCCGGTGTGGTTCCCAATCAGAGGCAGCTGTCGCTCGTTGTCTCTGATTGGGGACCATACTTAGGCAGCCTATTGGCACTAGTGGGTTGTGGGATCTTGTTCCGTGTAAGGTATGTTGTTTGTGTCTACCTTGGACTTCACGTTTCGTTTAGTTTGTTGTTTTGTCGTTGTGTTTATTCGTTATAATAAACATGTGTGCATATCATGCTGCGCCTTGGTCCGTCCCGTCTATGAACGAACGTGACAGAAGATCCCACCAAACGAGGACCAAGCAGCGTGCCCAGGCGGAGAGAGTAGCCATGTCACAGGTGGGCAATTGATGGTCATGGGAGGAGATCTTGGACGGTAAGGGATCCTGGACTTGGGAGGAGATTCAGGCTGGGATGGATCGCCGTCCTTGGGAGGAGACAGTGGAGGCCCGGTATAGAGAGGAGAAACGGCGCCAACAGTGCCGACGACGGTGACCCGAGAGGCAACCCCAATAAAATGTTTTGGGGGGGCACACGGGGTGGATGACGAGGCAGCAGGAGGCCGTGGAAGGGCGAATCTGCAGGTTAGGAGAGGAGGCCACCATGTTACGGGGGCTATTGGTTCAGAGGGAGCAGGAATTATTCGGTCAGAGGGAGGCGCTACAGGAGGCTAAAAGGGAGAAGGAAAGTGTAGAGGCACGGCGAGAGGAGCTGGTTAGGCAGCAGAAGGAGCGGGGGTTATAAATAAAGGAACCCAGTCCCGCTCCTCGCACCAAGCCAGTGGTGCGCGTCGCCAGCCCGGCCCGGCCTGGTCCTCCTCCTCGCACCAAGCCAGTGGTGCGCGTCGCCAGCCCGGCCCGGCCTGTTCCTGCTCCTCGCACCAAGCCAGTGGTCCGAGTCGCCAGCCCGGCCCGGCCCGGTCCCGCTCCTCGCACCAAGCAAGTGGTGCGTGTCGCCAGTTCAGTCCGGCCCGTTCCTGCTCCCCGCACTAAGCCAGTGGTGCGTGTTCCCAGTACGGCCCGACCCGTTCCTGCTCCTCGCACCAAGCCAGTGGTGCGCGTCGCCAGCCCGGCCCGGCCTGGTCCTCCTCCTCGCACCAAGCCAGTGGTGCGCGTCGCCAGCCCGGCCCGGCCTGTTCCTGCTCCTCGCACCAAGCCAGTGGTCCGAGTCGCCAGTCCGGCCCGGCCTGTTCCTGCTCCCCGCACTAAGCCAGTGGTGCGTGTTCCCAGTACGGCCCGACCCGTTCCTGCTCCTCGCACCAAGCCAGTGGTGCGCGTCGCCAGCCCGGCCCGGCCTGGTCCTCCTCCTCGCACCAAGCCAGTGGTGCGCGTCGCCAGCCCGGCCCGGCCTGTTCCTGCTCCTCGCACCAAGCCAGTGGTCCGAGTCGCCAGTCCGGCCCGGCCTGTTCCTGTTCCTCGCACCAAGCCAGTGGTGCGTGTTCCCAGTACGGCCCGACCCGTTCCTGCTCCTCGCATCAAGCCAGTGGTGCGCGTCGCCAGCCCGGCCCGGCCTGGTCCTCCTCCTCGCACCAAGCCAGTGGTGCGCGTCGCCAGCCCGGCCCGGCCTGTTCCTGCTCCTCGCACCAAGGAAGTGGTGCGCGTCGCCAGCCTGGTCCGGCCTGTTCCTGCTCCCCGCACCAGGCCAGTGGTGAGCGTCGTCAGCCCGGTCCGGCCCGTTCCTGCTCCCCGCACCAAGCCAGTGGTGCGCGTCGTCAGTCCGGCACAGCCCGTGCCTGTTCCACCGGTGCCTAGTCAGGCACCGGTCAGCTGCTCCACACCGGAGCCTAAGCGTCGCCAGCCCGGCCCGGCATGTTCCTGCCCCTCGCACCAAGCCAGTGGCGCGCGTCGCAGGCCCGGCCTGTTCCTGCTCCCCGCACCAGGCCAGTGGTGCGCGTCACCAGTCCTGTACGGTCCGTGCCTGCTCCCCGCACCAAGCCAGTGGTGCGCGTCGCCAGCCCGGTGCGGCCTGTTCCTGCTCCTCGCACCAAGCCAGTGGTGCGTGTGTCCAGTCCGGCACGGCCCGTGCCTGTTCCACCGGTCAGCTGCTCCACTCCGGAGCCAGAGCAATCCGCTTCACCGGGGCCCAGTTCAGCTCCGGTCAGCTGCTCCACTCCGGAGCCAGAGCAATCCGCTTCACCGGGGTCCAGTCCAGCTCCGGTCAGCGGCTCTACTCCGGAGCCAGAGCAGTCCGCTCCACCGGTGCCTGATCCAGCTCCGGTCAGCTGCTCCACTCCGGAGCCAGAGCAGTCCGCTCCACCGGAGTCCAGTCCAGCTCCGGTCAGCAGCTCCACTCCGGAGCCAGAGCAGTCCGCTCCACCGGTGCCCGGTCCAGCTCCGGTCAGCGGCTCCAGTCCAGACCCAGACGTCAGCCCCTCTCCAGGTTCGGGGTCTCCCACACCAGGGTCCAGACAGGGCTTGGAGTATAGTGGGAGGAAGGAGAGGGGAAGCAACGCGCCGAGGTCTAGACCAGACCAGGGGCGCAACAGGGAGGCGAAGAGTGAGAGGTCGTCACGCCCTGAGCAGGATCCGAGGCGGAATGCCCACCCGGCCCCTACCCTGTTATGTTTATGTTGATATATATATATATATATATATGATATGTTGATGATATATATATCAACCCACCCTCCAACCACTCCTGGGACCACCCCAACCCACCCTCCAACCCCTCCTGGGACCACCCCAACCCACCATCCAACCCCTCCTGGGACCACCCCAACCCACCCTCCAACCCCCCCTGGGACCACCCCAACCCACCCTCCAACCCCTTCTGGGACCACCCCAACCCACCCTCCAACCCCTCCTGGGACCACCCCAACCCACCCTCCAACCCCTCCTGGGACCACCCCAACCCACCCTCCAACCCCTTCTGGGACCACCCCAACCCACCCTCCAACCCCTCCTGGGACCACCCCAACCCACCCTCCAACCCCTCCTGGGACCACCCCAACACACCCAACCTGATCTCCATTAAATGAAATACTAAATAAAGGTACACATTTGCACAAAAATATAATTAACGGTCAATCTGTTGGGTAAAACCCACTACAGGAGTTATTTTATGGTTTCAGCTGCAATTGTTGTTTGGCTAGCCCCATGGATCCTAGCAGTGGATAGTTCTAAATAAATGATATCTATAAAAGTGCTGATCCAATGAGGTGTGGTGGTTGCCATCTTAGTTCCAACATCTTTTTAGCTGCTGTCCAACCTGACAACTATTTCTTAGATAATAGCATCTGCTAAATAACTCAAATGTAAATGTAAGTATAAATCATTTCAAATTCCTTACATAAAGCAAACCAGACCATTTTCTTGTTTTTTTTTAATTTACGTTCAGCCAGAGGCACACTCCAACATTCACACAATTTACAAACAAAGCATTTGTGTTTACTGAGTCTGCCAGATCAGAGGAGTACTTAAGTACTTTACACCACTGGTTAACGCTCTTTCTTAGCTAGCTCGACTATGAACTTGCCTCTGCTATCAATACACTGTGCTAAAATTAGCCTATTCTGTACCACAGAAAATAACAGCTTTAAACAGTTGTAAAAACCCACTTCTTCCAGACAGAATAGTTCCTGTAGATTCAGACTTACTCATCACCAATCTGTTGTTATGTCTCGTGGGTTTCATAACCACGTCTGTATAACAATTCAATAATGATGAGACAGGAGACAGGAATCAGTTCAACCATTTATCTGGAACGTGATCATCTCAACACATACAAACCCCCATGATGCTCTGCAGCACAACCCCAATATACAACAAATACATAAATAAGTAAATGGACACAAAACAAAACTCATAGAGGAATTTAAATGTTCAGTTGTAGAAAGTAGGGCCATGGGATAGGGTCAGAAAGGTCAGTATGTTTGATAACTGGTTACAGAGGTGACATAACAAGCATAAGGTCCATTATAACACAGTGAAGTAGAGGTGGGAGCTAAAAGCAGACATGGACAGTGAGACGGTGTGAGGAGGTCAGGGGTGAAACACTAGATCAGGACAGGTAGAAATGGCAGGGCTGGAAATAGACACAGAGACACATTCTGATCATGGCTCAGACCTGACCTGAGACACCCAAACAGAAGATGCCATAGCAAAGTCCTGTCCAGTAGGCGATATGGGATTTCCTTTCATCAAAATCCAACACATGGAAATGTGTCCAGTGTGTGTGTGTGTGTGTCCAGTGTGTGTGTGTTTGTCGAGTGTGTGTGTGTGCATCAAGTGTTTTTGTGTGTGTGTGTCCAGTGTGTGTGTGTGTATCCAGTGTGTGTGTGTGTGTGTGTCCAGTGTGTGTGTGTCCAGTGTGTGTGTGTGTATGTCCAGTGTGTGTCCAGTGTGTGTGTGTGTGTGTGTGTGTGTGTCCAGTGTGTGTGTGTCCAGTGTGTGTGTGTGTGTGTGTGTTCATTGTGTGTGGTTGTGCAGTGTGTGTGTCCAGTGTGTGTGTGTGTGTCCAGTGTGTGTATGTCCAGTGTGTGTGTGTGTGTGTGTTTCTGTGTGTGTGTTCAGTGTGTGTGTGTGTCTTAGTGTATGTGTGTGTGTTTGTCCTGCGTGTGTGTGTCCAGTGTGTGTGTGTGTGTATGTGTGTGTGTGTGTGTGTGTGTGTGTGTGTGTGTGTGTGTGTCTAGTGTGTGTGTGTGTCCAGTGTACATGTGTGTGTGTGTGTGTGTGTCTGGTGTGTGTGTGTGTGTGTCCAGTGCTTGTGTGTGTCCAGTGTGTGTTTCCAGTGTGTGTGTTCAGTGTGTGTGTGTGTGTGTGTGTGTCTAGTGTGTGTGTGTGTCCAGTGTATATATGTGTGTGTGTGTGTGTCTGGTGTGTGTGTGTGTATGTCTGGTGTGTGTGTGTGTGTGTGTGTGTCCAGTGCTTGTGTGTTTCCAGTGTGTGTGTGTGTGTGTGTGTGTCTAGTGTGTGTGTGTGTGTCCAGTGTATATGTGTGTGTGTGTGTGTGTCCAGTGTATATGTGTGTGTGTGTGTGTCCAGTGTATATGTGTGTGTGTGTGTGTGTCTGGTGTGTGTGTGTGTGTGTCCAGTGTGTGTGTGTGTCCAGTGTGTGTGTGTGTCCAGTGTGTGTGTGTGTCCAGTGTGTGTGTCCAGTGTGTGTGTTTGTCCAGTGTGTGTGTGTGTGTGTTTTTGTGTGTGTCCAGTGTGTGTGTGTGTGTGTGTCCAGTGTATGTGTGGGTGTGTGTGTGTGTTTCTAGTGTGAGTGTGTCCAGTGTGTGTGTCCAGTGTGTGTGTTTGTCCAGTGTGTGTGGGTGTGTGTTTGTCCAGTGTGTGTGTGTGTGTGTGTGTGTGTGTGTACAGTGTGAGTGTGTCCAGTGTGTGTGTGTGTATGTCCAGTGTGAGTGTGTCCAGTGTGTGTATTTGTCCAGTGTGTGTGTGTGTGTGTGTGTGTCTAGTGTGTGTGTGTGTCCAGTGTATGTGTGTGTGTGTCCCTGGTTTGTGTGTGTGTGTGTGTCCAGTGTTTGTGTGTCCAGTGTGAGTGTGTCCAGTGTGTGTGTGTCCAGTGTGTGTGTGTGTGTGTGTATTTGTACAGTGTGTGTGTCCAGTGTGTGTGTCCAGTGTGTGTGTGTGTGTGTGTGTGCAGTGTGTGTGTGTCCAGTGTGTGTGTGTGTATGTCCAGTGTGTGAGTTTGTCCAGTGTGTGTGTGTGTTTGTGTGTGTCCATTGTGTGTGTGTGTGTGTGTGTTTGTGTGTGTCCAGTGTGTGTCCAGTGTGTGTGTGTGTGTGTGTGTGTGTGTGTCCAGTGTGTGTGTGTGTGTGTGTGTGTGTGTGTCCAGTGTGTGTGTGTGTGTGTGTTTGTATGTGTCCAGTGTGTGTGTGTGTCCAGTGTGTGTGTGTCCAGTGTGTGTGTGTGTCCAGTGTGTGTGTGTCCAGTGTGTGTGTGTGTCTAGTGTGTGTATGTGTGTGTCTGTGTCCAGTGTATGTGTGTGTGTGTGTCTGGTGTGTGTGTGTGTGTGTGTGAGTTCAGGTGTATCCCTCAATGACTGTCTGTTCTTCTGCTTACCGCTACAGTTTGGAACATGGTGGAGAGAACACAATGAAACCTGGACTTAGAAAATGTGAGTGTTGACTGCTGTGAAGAATATGACTAAGAATAAGTCTTAATTCAAGTGAAGTCAAAGTCAAAGACCACCATCATTAC
>NW_028163686.1:0-11048 GCF_964263955.1 Coregonus lavaretus
TCATCGAAATGACGTGGAAACAACGTTGATTCAACCAGTGTGTGCCCAGTGGGTATATTCCAGTGGAGGCTTCTCAGAGGAGGAAGGGGAGGACCATCCTCCTCAGTGAATTTCAGAAATAAATAAAATAGTGAAACATCTAAAAAGTTATCAGTGTAGTGGCTTCCTTTCCTCTTTACCATAGCCACTGCCCTAGCCTGAAGCGGGGTTGTTTCGGACGCATACAGTCCACACTCAACGTTTCCAAACGGCCAAACATTCAATGAGATCCAGGGATATAGTGCAACAGAAAATGTTTATTCTTCTTATCTAACAAAAAGGTATTCTCCAATCAACTTAAAGCAGAGATTACTTGAAATGCAAATACATAATATAATATGACCTGTCTGTCTGTATTTCTGTATGTCTATATGGTCAAAAAACTATACCGCTCCCGCATCTAGCAAGGACTCCTCCCCCCGAAGGCCCAACTTCCTGCCTTTATACTAACACAATTAACACAGTACAATGAATGGGCAAGAGGGGGGGCCAAAAACTGAGTTACACTAATAACAAATGAATATATCTCAATCCGGAAAATAAATCATAAAGGTACGTACCTAATATTTCATCATATACATTAATATTTAATATATTTACACAAATGTACATGGAGCTCAGTATGTTCAGTCTTTTATACAAAATATGCCCAAATCGGCTCTAACATACCGGCCCCTAATTGTTGACTGCACTGAATGCACAACAATTACTTAATATTCAAACGTAGAGCCAATACAAAAACATTCTATACCAGAGCACCATTACAGTTCATAGCTATATACAAATATACAAGGTGCCATATAGGAAAATAGTCCATAGATCTCAGTCTGAGTTGAAGTGTAAAGGTGTTCAACTTCCAAAAAATGTCAATAGTTTGACGTCCACAAAATGTATGACATCAAAGAATGTAAGAGTACGACATCAACGAATCAGAGGTGCACGTGATTCAAAGATGGAGCACTGTGTGTGTGTGTGTGTGTGTCTCACTTCGTCGCCTCAAGGAGCAGACAGAGTTTATTGATAGGTCTCTGTAGGATATTGGTCTTAGTCTTAACCATGACGCTCCGGACAAGACCTTTGGCCCCTGGCAAAGCCTTCACCACATGCCCCATTAGCCAAGAGTTCCTTGGGGCGGTGTCATCGACGATGACCACAAGGTCACCAGGACTGAAGTTTCTCTTAGTTTTGTTCCACTTGTTCCGCTCCTGCATAAGTGGAAGATACTCCCTGATCCATCTCTTCCAGAAGAGGTCAGTGATATATTGTACTTGCTTCCATCTCCTTCGTGAGTATAGGTCACTTCTCTGGAATAGTCCTGGTGGCAGGACTGGCTTTGCTTTCAGATGAAGCAGATGGTTCGGAGTCAGGGGTTCTAGATCGTTAGGGTCATTTGTTACAGTAGTGATTGGTCTGTCGTTCATAATCGCCTCAACTTCACACAAGGCTGTCTGCAAAGCCTCATCATCCAGTACTTGCTCTTTAAGGACTGAATAGAGGATCTTTTTCACCAGTCGGATCAACCTCTCCCATACCCCCCCATGGTGGGCTCCAGAGGGAGGGTTGAATGACCATGTCACTCCTTCCTTCAGTAATTTATTTTGAATCTTGTTGTGATCCAGCTCTTTCAGAGCTTCTCCTAGCTCTCTGTGTGTTCCAACAAAGTTGGTGCCATTGTCTGTTCTGATACTTGTTACTGGGCCCCTTCGACAGATGAACCTGCGCAGGGCATTGATGCAGGAATCAGTATCCAGATAACTAGCAACTTCTAGATGGACAGCTCGACTCACAAGGCAAGTAAAGATCACACCATACCGCTTCACATGAACGCGGCCTCGCTTCACCTCTATGGGGCCAAAGTAATCTATGCCCACATGGGTGAAAGGCGGCAAATCAGGTGCTACCCGATCTTGTGGAAGGTCAGCCATCTTCTGTTCCCCAGCTCTAGCTTGCATCCGCCTGCAGAAGACACAGCTCTTAAGGATCTTCCTTGCTAAGGAGTTGGCACAGGGTATCCAATATCGCTGGCGAAGTCTAGAAAGCATGTGACCTCTCCCAGAGTGGCCAACCTGCTCATGGATGTGGAGTAAGATCAGTCTGGAGATGTAGGAGTCTTTGGGCAGGATCATAGGATTCTTTAGTTCCGTAGGCATAGCAGCTTTGCTTAACCTTCCTCCTACTCTCAGAATGCCATTGTCAACTATTGGATCAAGCTTACAGATTGAGCCGCTTCTCTTGGCACATTGTTTTCCTTTTACAACTAGTGCAATTTCTTGTTTAAAGTGCTGTCGTTGCTCAAATCGAATGATGACCTTTTCTGCTTCATCTAGGTCATCTACAGACAGACTTTCTTTTCCAAACGTCAGTTTGAACTTGTCAATTTGTTCCTTCAGTGAGTTTGTCAGACTCTGATCTGATCCTGGATCAGTTTGGGTGAGAACTTTCCTTTTCTGGCTTAACTGTAGTAGAAGTCTCTTCAGTTTCAGCATCCAGGCAACTGCTTTCTTCAAGCTGTTCCATGTTGAATAGTACTCAATCAGTTTGCTGGTCGGACTCTTTTCTTCCACACATGTACTGTTTACGATGACGTCTTTTCTCACCTCTGGATCATCTGGAGGGATGGAGCCAAGCTCCTCGGGGACTTTCGGCCATTGTGTTTCTGTTTTCTCCAGGAATTCTGGTCCTTTGCGCCATCTCTTTGAGTTCAGGAAAGTTTCAACATGTAATCCTCTTGAGGCATCATCGGCTGGGTTGTGTTTGGAGTTCAAATACCTCCACTGTTTTGCTTTCGATAGGTCACGGATCATAGCAACCCTATTCGCCACAAAAGTATGGAATCTCTTGGTATCGTTGCGGATGTATTTTAGCACCGACTGGCTGTCTGTCCAGAAAGTTGACTCCTCAAGTTCAATCTGGAGCTCCAACCTTAACATCCTGTCCACTCGCACTGCCAATGTTGCTGCAGCAAGTTCCAGTCTGGGGATCGTCATCTGCTTGAGTGGAGTCACCCTTGATTTCCCCAGTATGAATGCGATGTGGACCTTTTCCATAACGTTTGTGAACCTAAGGTAGCTTGCCGTGCCATAACCTTGTTCACTTGCATCACCGAAGTGATGCAGCTGTGCGGTCTTGATTTGACCAAAGTTCTCCAGCATCATACACCTGTTGATCTGGAATCTGGAGAGCTGGTCCAGCTCTGAGAGCCATCTCTTCCATGAAATAGAGTGTTCTTCAGGGATGACTTCGTCCCATCCACACTTTAGCTTGCAGAGCACTTGAAGAATTTGCTTTGCCTTTAATACGAATGGGGCGAGGAAACCTAATGGATCATAAATAGAGCTGACAGTTGAGAGAATACCTCTTCTTGTAAGGGGTCTGTTCTTGACAGTGACCTGGAAGGTAAACACATCCCTTTCAATGTTCCATCGGATTCCAAGTGCTCTTTCAACAGGCAGCTTTTCTCTGTCCAGGTCCAGTTCTTTTATCTGCTTGGCTTTGTGTTCATCAGGGATAGAAGCTAGTACAGTGCAGCTGTTGCTGACCCACTTGGTCAATTTGAACCCACCTTGAGAGCACACATCCCTGAGGTTTCTTGTGAGAGCTATGGCTTGTTCTTCTGTGGCCACTGACTTGAGGCAGTCATCAACATAGAAGTTGGACTTGACTGTTTGAATCACCTCTTCATCGTACCCCTCACAGTTGTCTTCTGCAGTCTTTCGCAGTGCAAAGTTTGCACAACTTGGAGAGGATATAGCACCGAAAAGATGTACTGTCATTCTGTACTCCTCCAATCTTTTGTTAGTATCACCATCCGGCCACCATAGGAATCGCAGGAAGTCTAAGTCATCTTCATGGACACGTACTTGATGGAACATTCCTTCGATGTCTGCCATCATGGCAATGTGCTCTTGCCGAAATCTTAGCAAGACTCCTATAAGCGTGTTTGCCAGGTCAGGGCCTTGAAGGAGTTCACTGTTAAGAGATGTACCTTTATAGGATGATGAACAGTCAAACACCACTCGTATCGTTCCTTTGCGCTTATGGTGAACGCCATGGTGTGGTATGTACCATACCTTGCCTTTCTCTCTGAGGAGCTGTTCTTGTGGTACCTTCTCGGCGTAACCTTTTGTTATCATCTCTTCCATGAAGCCTTTGTACTCTGCAACGGTAAGTAGTAGTGATGGTCTTTGAGGGTTATGGAGCTTGATACTATCTCCATAAACCTACGATCCTCAGCTGACATCTCACTTTTCTCTTCATACTCTCTCTCAGGGAAGTCATGGTTGTACTGATTTACAAGAAGAACCCCCAGGTCGGCCATTGAGATACGATTGGCCATCACCGTAGGACGCCCGGATTCTTCTGCCATGGTACAACTGTTGAGAGGACCATTCATCACCCATCCAAAGAGGGTTTTCACTGCATACGGTCCGTTGCCTTGGCTATTTATGATTTGCCAGGGTTCCATTGCCTTTGGAGCATTTACGCCAATCAGAAGTTCGACGTCAGCATCAATCTCCTTCAACTGAACCTCTTTCAGGTATGGCCACCTTTTGAGCTCTTTCTGAGTGGGAATGTTCTCTCTTGTCACTGGGATCTTATGTTGGGTGTAGACCTTTGGTAATGCAAGAAATGTGTCGCCTTCCACATTGCCAATCTCTAATCCAGATATCTCAAAGCTCTTGGTAGGACTCTCCTGCCCCATTGTGCGTAGCAGAATTTCAGTCGCACTGCCTTTAGCTTGCAACTGCCTCATGAGTCTCTCCGTACAAAATGTTGCTGAGCTACCAGAATCGAGAAACGCATAGGTTAACACAGACTTGCTTCCATTTGCCACCTTTACTTGAACTGGCACAATTGCAAGTGCACAATCTGTACCGGCCCCGGTATCTTCACCAGCTTCCAGTGAAACAAGAGCACTGCTGACAGTCTCCTCCCGCTTTACTGCTACACCACTCATATCTGCCTTTTGAGATCTAAATCTCTCTCTTCCTTCAATGTGCAGGATAGTGGGGTGCTTTCTTTGACAGCTCTGACAGGTCATCCTTCTTTTACATTCTCTGCTTAAGTGTCCTCTCATCAAACAGCCAAAACAAAGGCCTTTTGATCTCAGAAACTCAACCTTGAATTCATGTGGCTGTGCCTTCACCTGTTGGCAGTCGACCAATAAATGCGCACCAGCACAAAATATACATGAGATACTGGGAGCATCAGAAGGGTAGGTGCCTGGTCTCTTTACTTTGAATGTTTGTTCTTTTAAAGGTTTTTCAGAGTTACAATCTGCCACTACAGCTACTGTAGTGGCAAAGCTGCTTCCCCTACTCTTGGACTTGAACTGCTGTTTAAAGTCAGCTTCTGTTTTGGGTTTTAAAAACCTTTTGTTGTACAGGGGATCTTGAATATCTCCATACAACGGATCCTGCAGTATTTTGGCCTGTTTTTCCATGAACGTTACCAGGTCACTGAACTGGGCCCTCAGGTGACTTCTCTCTAAAATATCACATGCCATAGACCTCCATTTTTCCCTTAGTTTGTAGGGAAGTTTTGACATGATCAGCTTTATGTTGGAGGGAAGATTAAGCTCTTCCATGTTCTGTAGGTCTTGCATGGCGTTACAGCAACCTCTTAGATAGAGTGCATAACCACCCAGTCCCTTTCCATCATCGGGTTTGATGTTTGTCCAGTTCCAAGCCTTTTCCATGTAAGCAGTGGTGACTTTGATTTCATTGCCAAAGTGTTCCTTTAACAACCTCTTAGCTACTGCATAGCCTCTTCTGGCTTCCATATGCAGACAACTACGGACCAGATCCTTGGGCTGACCAGAGGTGTATTGTTCCAGGTAATAGAGCCTATCCTGGTGACTGCTTGTCTTATCTTCTATACCATGCTCAAATGCACGCATGAATGGCCTAAAGTTTAGAGGATCACCGTCAAACATAGGTATCTCCCTAACAGGGAGTGTGGCTTGTTTGTGCTGTAGTACAAGGAGGTCAGCAATTTCATTCTGCCTTTGCATGACAGTAGAAAGGTTATCATGGCTGGTATTATGGCTGATACCCGCAGTGTTGATTCTGTGTCGATTGCTAGACCTTGCTGTTGGCTGCTGAAGAGTGTGGTTTACGACTGTTTTCGGAATAGGGTTTGATGGCTTTGTGGTCGGTTGTTGTAAAACTCTTTGTAGTGGGGTCTTTGGAACTGCACCTAATGCAGCAAACTCAACAGGTGATGGTTCAGGTTCCACATAGACCTCTGGTTCCTGTTTCTCAAAATAAGAGTTCATTCCATCTTCTTGGCTTAGTAAATGGGCTGCCACAGAATGGGATTGAGAAGTTGACTCGGTACTCTCCAGGACCTTCAGTTTGGCATTATATGCTGCTATGTCCGTTTCCAGTGCCATTTTTTCCATCCTAACATTCAGTTGAGCTTTCTCCAGTTCCAATGCATGCTTGTCTTGTAATGATGCTTGGCGAGCTAGTAGAGCTGCTCGTTCTGCCTCGGCTTTAAGGCGTTCAGAGGACACTGAGGAAGCAGTCTTAGAATACTTAGTTTTACTTGATATTTTTGACACATTGGAAATGCTGTCATGTGGTTCAATGAGCGTTTGTGGCTCAACTTCAGCCTTTTTCCATATTTCCACCTCTTTCAGGAAATGTTCATAAGTTCTCATTCTTGGTTGATAGTAGTTAATGCTCTCCTGTTCCTGTTCCTCATCTGTGACCAGCTCTAGCACAGATTCATGAGCCTTCTTAAAGTCATTGAGCACAGCATCAAATGCTTCAAGACTCTCATTCACAGTTGCAATGTTTCCTCCATCAACAAGAAGGACTTTTATTTCATTCATTTTGCGTGTACACACTCCAAGTTTGCCTCTCCGGGCTGCATAGAGTGAATTTAGATGCTCCTCTGCCCTCTCCAGTGGAGTCTTATTTGGGATTTCCTCCTCCATCATTCACTTTTAGTTCACTCAATTTACAATGACACGGTTGTTGGTTTGATTGTTAAACGTAATGCCCCTTTAGACCTCCTTTAATCTTTAAAAACACAGTCATCCATTTCAGCATATTGACCCATTTTGAATTGCACATGTGCAAGTTTGGCATTTTAGATGCGTTTTAAACATTTCATCCCGTTGAGGTTTTGTCCCTTTAATGAAGTTTTAACACGCAGTATCTTTAGATCCTTAAGTTGCATTCGTTGCGTTGATGGATTGCATTTCCACGTTAGGCCAAATATTAGATATATGATTAGGCTACATTGTGCATAGGATCTGTGTTTCCCAAACTTAAACTTCTTAATTGTTTTCACAGCGCTGTATTTTGAATTCCATTCCCAAGTTTATCAAACATTCCAATTATAAGCACATTTGCGCTTCCATAATATGCATGATCAAACGATCGCCTTGAACAGGGCAGCTCATTCATTCGCAGTGGTTACTCACGGCTGGCGAAATCTAGGAGTTCAAATCCTTCCAAGCGAGCTGTCCTTATGGTCCGAATGCAATTACAAATAGAACAAAGTCCAGCGTGTGTCCGAACCGGAGATTTCCTTCCGGTAGTAATCCTTCACGGAGTTTTTTGACTTGAATGTAGTGGCTTCCTTTCCTCTTTACCATAGCCACTGCCCTAGCCTGAAGCGGGGTTGTTTCGGACGCATACAGTCCACACTCAACGTTTCCAAACGGCCAAACATTCAATGAGATCCAGGGATATAGTGCAACAGAAAATGTTTATTCTTCTTATCTAACAAAAAGGTATTCTCCAATCAACTTAAAGCAGAGATTACTTGAAATGCAAATACATAATATAATATGACCTGTCTGTCTGTATTTCTGTATGTCTATATGGTCAAAAAACTATACCGCTCCCGCATCTAGCAAGGACTCCTCCCCCCGAAGGCCCAACTTCCTGCCTTTATACTAACACAATTAACACAGTACAATGAATGGGCAAGAGGGGGGGCCAAAAACTGAGTTACACTAATAACAAATGAATATATCTCAATCCGGAAAATAAATCATAAAGGTACGTACCTAATATTTCATCATATACATTAATATTTAATATATTTACACAAATGTACATGGAGCTCAGTATGTTCAGTCTTTTATACAAAATATGCCCAAATCGGCTCTAACAATCAGTTTTAGATAAAACTACACTAAATATATTCACGTCACAAAATAATTGATTAAAACACACTGTTTTGCAATGAAGGTCTACAGTAGCCTCAACACCACTCTGTAGGGTAGCACCATGATGTAGCTGGAGGACAGCTAGTTTCCGTCCTCATCTGTGTACATTGAGTTCAATACAAAACCTAGGAGGCTCCTGGTTCTCACCCCCTTCTATAGACTTACACAGTAATTATGACAACTTCCAGAGGATGTCCTCCAACCTATTAGAGCGCTTGCAGCATGAACTGACATGCTGTCCACCCAATCAAAGGATCAGATAATGAATCTAGTACTGAAAGCTACAGCTAGCTAGAACTGCAGTTCATAAAATGTGGTGAGTAGTTGACTTAAAGAGAGAGAAAGACAATAGTTGAACAGTTCCGAAAACAATTTTTTTTCAAAAATGAAGGAGAAGCAAGAGAGAGAGAGAGAGAGAGAGAGAGAGAGAGAGAGAGAGAGAGAGAGAGCGAGAGAGAGAGAGAGAGAGAGAGAGAGAGAGAGAGAGATAGTTGTATTTCATATTTTTTTTCCCTTTCACTTACTTAGCCTACTCAAACACCCGGCTCAAACAGAGATGGAGCTATGTTACCTAGCTGGCTATGGCTATCCAACACTGGAACTCTTCCAAGTCAAGGTAAGCTTTTGGTTTTATTAATTTATTGCCACCGGGACCCGCCGGTGTAACTGCTAAACTGCTTGCTAACTGTACATTGTACTGCATGATTGTAGCAGGTTTACTAACACATTAGTTCTAGTAGCTATGTTGACTATGACGTTAGCTAATATGGTGACAACAATGTAGGCTGTGTGTAGCGGTTAGCGGTTATGATATGAAGGTTTGTCTTGGAAAGGTTTTTCGCCTGGTCACAGACAGCTGATGTGTTGTGCACTGAAGTCCACAAGCGAAGGGAAAAGGTGAGAGGAGTAGAGCTCATAGATGTGAGAAGGAATTATCCAACGATCAAAATGATCATGCTGTTTGTATGTGTCTGCTATGAAAGTGACCTGTGTTTGCATCTGATCAGGGGTATATTCATTCTACAGATCTTGTTGAAAAAAATGTTTCTTAAACTGAAGACAACGGAACGAAACGGGGATAAACATACCTGAATTTCTCCAAAAGAAACTCTAGTTTGCAACTGTTGGACTAATTACTACACCCTAGATCAGCTAAATGCAGGCAAGAGTGTGCAAGGTGGTATTTAATGTGTCACTGTCTGTCACCTTGATTACTCAAATGTCTCTTGACCTTTGCACCTATGTTGTAAACTTTAATCGATAGGCTAGGTTGTAGCAACCTCATGATTGGTATAAGGAAAATGTGAATATCATGTAGTAGCCTAAACCTGTTGATGTTACATTGAGCTGGGTGAATGGAATATGAATGACAGTCATCCAATATGCTGTAATAGAAATAAGGCCATTCTCATAAAAAACATAATCATCCTCCCTCATCCTAAATGGCACCGACCACCACTGGTATATTCTGATAGTGTTTGTCTGAAGGGAGAGGGACACAATGTATTACAATGCATAAATAAAGATATCTATTGATATTTCAATGTTGCTATGTTTTTTATTTTCAACAATTTAGCTTCAGGCAGGCTTTCATTGGCTGCTGGGATGTCTTTCTTGGCAGTGCCATCTGGCTGTTAAGTAGAAGTATTGAGTTCTATTGCCAGACTAACACACCTAACAGGCAGTAAGACAGAGAATAATAGAAGGCCCTACAGTATATGAACAGATGGAGAACAAGCTGCTACTCAGGGAGAAATGCACTTTAATTGAATCTCCACCGCATTTGTCTGTTTTGTGAAACCCCCAGACAAGGATTCCTTCTGGTGTTACTCAGTTTACATTGATCTGGGTTCATGTGTCCAAAATGGTAGCTGTGACGGTATCAGTCTGTTTCTGGGTGTCAGACTGAACTGAAGTCAGCATTGTACTGGATTCATGATGGCCATTTCAAAGAAAGAGTCACTCAATTTTGTTGCCCTTCAGCTTTATATCATAAGGGATTAATGCTGTGTTCATACTATTAATTATATCTGCCAACAGCACTGACTTTGAAAACAAACAAATTATTTAACAAAGGGAAAACAGTAATGTACTTAATTGAACAAAATAAACACATTTTCTAAAGGGGCCACTTTTGCACTCCATCTCTCCCTGAGAGCAGGCTCTCTCTCCCTCACCGGCTGGTGAAAAGGTTGTGAAAATTTGAAAAACATCACCAGCCCATTTAGTAGCTCCACACATGTGTTCCCTGGTCACCATAGCAACATCTGCCTTATTCTCTAGCTCTGGCACCTACCCAGAATGTAACATTGCACAGAAAGAGTGGATAGGCATTACCACATCCCCTCCTGACTCCACAGTGCCAGGATGTACCCCCTATTATCAGAACTACATCCAACATACCGACGGGGAGATCTAGTGAGGCTGTTGAACATCTGGTTGATCACAGTGCACCTTCTTGCAGATTCTGCTCCAGGTGTTTGGTTAAGTTAATGGGGCTCAGTTTATAATGTTGTTGCATTCATATTCTCTATGGCTGAGTCACAGAGGAGGGAACAAACCTTGGAGCAACAGGTCCATTATGCAGGTCAGGAGGAACATAGTAGAGAGACCAATAGGACAAAGCCTGCAGGTTGAAAGCCAGAAGAATAATGAAAAAGTATATGAACGCTAGAATTAAAAAGATTGCGCTCCTCTTTTTTTACTTACACCCTCTAGACCAAAGGACAAGAGAAGGAAGGAGATTTAACATGATTAGATAACAAAGGAGAAGATGGAGAGGAGAGGAGAGGAGAGGAGAGGAGAGGAGAGGAGAGGAGAG
>NW_028163685.1:0-68010 GCF_964263955.1 Coregonus lavaretus
TAAGTCGTATATGTGTATGTGTGTGTGCGTGATTGTACAGACCAAACCGTTCTTCATTCATGTACCCTACCGTCGCCATTATTCCTGCTTACCGTGAACGCTCGAGTCTCCCTCCTCCTCCTCTGTCGTTCACTGCGTCTCCTCCTTCATCCCTCCTTCCCGCCTCTCCTCTTCTCTCCTCCGGTACCCCAATCCTTCCCTCCCGTTGTTTATCCTCTGTTCTCGCTCCCTCTCCTCCTTGCCGATGCAGGAAAAATAAGCCCGTGTAATTGGCAACACGGTTGCTCCCGGGCGAGGCCACGCGCACCGTGTATGAGAGAGAGAGAAATGGAATAAAGAAGGGAGTCAACCGATCACTGACGTGGGAATTATCCGACAACGTGAGCGTATCCTCCTCGCTGAAAAACACTCCACTGTAGCGTTACACATACGCTCAATCTCTCCTAATAGGACTCGACGGTCTTTCCCGCTGTTGCACGTCAGGTTGCAACAATGTAGCTTATTATCATAATAATATCTCCCTCGGGTTCCTATGGCGATGACCGTAGCCCTATTCTACATACTAGTCCAGTTGGATGACAAATACAAACGCACAGGCTAAATAACACCTAGCAAACGCAAGTCATATTCTATTCTATTCTATTCCCTTTCGTCGATTCCAGTCAAATGCAGTCGCACCGTTGAGCCTTGGTTATTGGCCAATGCAAAACACTTCAGTAGCGTATAGCCTCGTAGGCTATAGCATCCTTCCTCTCTCTAGCCTGGAGAATGCGGTAGGCTCCAAGACTACACACAGATATTTATATATATATATCCAGTATAGGCCTATCATTGAGGGAATGTAAGCCTAAAAGTATTTCGTGTTGCTCCATAAACCTCACGACAGAATAGAGTTGATATGACCGACGACCGAATGTATGGAATCGTTAGATAGCCTAGCGTAATAGCGGAAAGTAACGTCCGCACTGTTTCTCAATGGCACCGATTTCCGTTAAACGCGGACTCGCCTAGCTCTGCCTCGAGCGCTCTCTCTCTCTCTCTCTCTCTCTCTCTCTCTCTCTCTCTCTAGCTGTCCATTTGCTGCATGCGTGTGCACACACACAAACAAGAAAATGTATAGAATTCATTAATTTCATTTATTTACATCAAACCAACAAACCTTCACTTTCACATAGGCCTAGTGGTAATTAGACAGTATAGCCTATATATTGTAGCCTATGATACCAAGTTATTATTATTTTTAAAACTGTAATATTTATAAAGATTTGATCAAGGAGTCAGGAGAAAGCCTGGACCTAACCAATGCTAGATCCAATGCAAAACAAATGTAACAGTAGATCGTTATAAAAATAAAGTGTATTGGACCCTACAGTTCACATACAATATGTTAGCCTATATATGTTGCCTTCAGACAGTATTCACACCCCTTGATTTATTCCACATTTTGCTGTGTTACAGCATGAATTTAAAATGGTGAGATTTTGTGTCACTGATCTACACACAATACCCCATAATGTCAAAGTGGAATTTTGTTTGTGGACTTTTTTGAAATTAATAAAAAATTTAAAGCTGAAATGTCTTGAGTCAATAAGTATTCAACCCCTTTGTTATGGCTAGCCTTAATAAGTTCACTAGTAAAAATGTGCTTAACAAATTACATAATAAGTTGCATGAACTCATTCCGTGTTCAATAATAGTGGTTAACATGTTTTTTGAATGACTACCCCATCTCTGTACCCCACTGTGACGTTCTGGCTCCGGGACTCTTAGTTGTGAGCCAGGGTTGTCATTTTCTTTTGGGTGTATTTCTATGTGGGATCTAGTTGTTTCATTTCTATGTTTGGGTTTTATGTTGATTAGTCATATGACTCCCAATCGGAGGTAACGAGTGTCAGCTGTCGGCTCGTTATCTCTGATTGGGAGCCATATTTATACTGTGTGGTTTCACCTTGGTTTTGTGGGTTTTTGTTTCCTTGTTGCTGTTAGTCTATATCAGTATAGGACTTCACTTTCGTCATATTTGGTTTGTTGTTTTTGATCGTGGTTTCTTATTAATAAAGTCTACGATGTTCGCTCAACACGCTGCGCTTTGGTCTCCTCCTTTCGACGATCGTGACAGAAAAACCCACCACAAAAGGACCAAGCAGCGCGTCCAGGAGCAAAGGGTCTGGACATGGGAGGAGGCGCCGGGTCAGGAGAGAACGTTGGTGGATGTCCTCCTCGGCTGGGGACATATTACCCAGGAGGAGGCCGTCCGGTACCGGAGGGCGATGAAGGGGGAGAACCTGGCAGGAGAGGAGCAACGGCATCGGCAGGGCCATCGTCGGAAGGACGGGAGGCAACCCCAAAAAGTTTTTTGGGGGGGGCACATGGCTTGGGCGGCTGGGCAGCAGGAGGCTGCCACAGGGAGAAAAGGAGAGAAGGCTAACGGAGTACGGGAGCCATTGGCGAGTAGAGGGAGGGAAGTGTTTGTGGCACGGCGTGAAGGACTGATGTGTGTTGCCAGTCCGGTCCGGCCCGTTCCTGATCCTCGGTTGAGGCCAGTGGTGTGTGTTCCCGGTACGGACCGGCCTGTTCCGGCCTCTCGCACCAGGGATACGGTGCGCGTCGCCAGCCCAGCCCGGCCTGTTCCTGCTCTCCGCACTAGGCCTTATGTGCGTCCCCAGGGTCCAGCATGCCCTGTTGCTGCTCTCCGCACTAGGCCTTATGTGCGTCCCCAGGGCCAAGCATGCCCTGTTGCTGCTTCCCGCACTAGCCCTGAGATGCGTGTCCTCAGCCCGGTACCTCCAGTTCCGGCACCACGCATCAGGCCTACGGTGCGTCCCCAGGGCCAAGCATGCCCTGTTGCTTCTCCCCGCACTAGCCCTGAGATGCGTGTCCTCAGCCCGGTACCTCCAGTTCCGGCACCACGCACCAGGCCTACGGTGCGCCTCAGACGGCCAGAGTCTGCCGTCTGCCCAACGGGGCCTGAACTGTCCGTCTGCCCAACGCCGTCTGAACTGCCCGTCTGCCCAACGCCGTCTGAACTGCCCGTCTGCCCAACGGCGCCTGAACTGCCCGTCTGCCCAACGCCGTCTGAACTGCCCGTCTGCCCAACGCCGTCTGAACTGCCCGTCTGCCCAACGGCGCCTGAACTGCCCGTCTGCCCAACGGCGCCTGAACTGCCCGTCTGCCCAACGCCGTCTGAACTGTCCGTCTGCCCAACGCCGTCTGAACTGCCCGTCTGTACTGAGCCTGCAAAGCCGCCCATCTGCCATGAGCCTTCAGAGCCGTCCGCCAGACCGGAGCCGCTAGAGCTCTCCGCCAGACAGGATCAGCCAGAGCCTTCCGCCAGACAGGATCAGCCAGAGCCTTCCGCCAGACAGGATCAGCCAGAGCCTTCCGCCAGACAGGATCAGCCAGAGCCTTCCGCCAGACAGGATCAGCCAGAGCCTTCCGCCAGACAGGAGCAGCCAGAGCCTTCCGTCAGACCGGATCAGCCAGAGCCTTCCGCCAGACAGGAGCAGCCAGAGCCTTCCGCCAGACGGGATCAGCCAGAGCCTTCCGCCAGCCATGAGTGGCCAGATCCGTCAGCCAGCCATGAGCAGCCAGATCCGTCAGCCAGCCATGAGCAGCCAGATCCGTCAGCCAGCCATGAGCCGTCCAGCCAGGATCCGCCAGAGCCGTCCAGCCAGGATCCGCCAGAGCCGTCCAGCCAGGATCCGCCAGAGCCAGCCAGCCAGGATCCGCCATTTAGTCAGGTGCTGCCCCTTAGTCCAGTGCTGCCCCTTAGTCCAGTGCTGCCCCTTAGTCCGGTGCTGTCCCTTAGCCTGGTGCTGCCTCTTAGTCCGGTGCTGCCCATTAATCCAGGTGGGTTTAAGTGGAGGGTGGTCATTGGGAGGAGGTTAAGAAAGCGGGTAGTAACTATAGTGGGGTGGTGGTCAAGCCCGGAGCCGGAACCGCCTCCGGGGAGCAACACCCACCCAGCCCTCCCCTATTGTGGGGTTGTGAGGCGCGGTCGCAGTCTGCGCCTTTAGGGGGGGGTACTGTGACGTTCTGGCTCCGGGACTCTTAGTTGTGAGCCAGGGTTGTCATTTTCTTTTGGGTGTATTTCTATGTGGGATCTAGTTGTTTCATTTCTATGTTTGGGTTTTATGTTGATTAGTCATATGACTCCCAATCGGAGGTAACGAGTGTCAGCTGTCGGCTCGTTATCTCTGATTGGGAGCCATATTTATACTGTGTGGTTTCACCTTGGTTTTGTGGGTTTTTGTTTCCTTGTTGCTGTTAGTCTATATCAGTATAGGACTTCACTTTCGTCATATTTGGTTTGTTGTTTTTGATCGTGGTTTCTTATTAATAAAGTCTACGATGTTCGCTCAACACGCTGCGCTTTGGTCTCCTCCTTTCGACGATCGTGACACCCACACATACAATTATCTGTAAGGTCCCTCAATTTCAAACACAGATTCAATAACAAAGACCAGGGAGGTTTTTCAATGTCTCACAAAGAAGGGCACCAACTGGCAGATGTGTGTAAAAAAAAAAAAAAAAAAAAAAAAACAGACGCTGTATATCCGTTTGATCATGGTGAAGTTATTAATTACACTTTGGATGGTGTATCAACACACCCAGTCACTACAAAGATACAGACGTCCTTCCTAACTAAGTTGCCTGAGAGGAAGAAAACTGCTTAGGGATTTCACCATGATGACAATGGTGATTTTAAAACAGTTACAAAGTTGAATTGTTGTGATATGAGAAAACTGAGGATGAATCAACAACATTGTAGTTACTCCACAATACTAACCTAAATGATAGTGTCATGAACCCTGCATCCTGAGTCGGTTCCTGCCTGTGTTGTCATTTTTCTGCTCGGGATCTCCAGTTTCCCGAGGGTTCTGGAACGCTCCCTGCCTGGTTGCCGGGCGACGTTGCTAGGCGGGAGCTCTCCTGATTTTCCGCACCTGCATCCCATCAGCGATCTGCACACCTGGTCCTGATCATCACCCTTTTTAGGCTCTGACCTGACATCCATTCCCTGCCGGATCGTTAGCCATGAACATCACTCACCCGGAACCTTCACCCAACCCCTGCCTGGTGGTCGGCGGCTGCCGAGCCATTATTGGACCTGCCACTGAACTCCCACCAACTCATCTCCGCCGCCCGGTCTGTTCCCTGGATTATTCAGCATCACTTTTGAATCTGTTCAATAAATACCCACCTTCGTATCTACTCACCTTGTCCTGGTCTGCTTCTGGGTTCTGGCTTTGTAACCCGTGACAGAACGATCCGGCCAGTAATGAACCCAGCGGACCTGGACTCTGTTCGCCATGCCATTACCCATCAGGAGAAGATGTTGGGACATCATAGCACGGCACTACAGGAGATAGCGTTGTCAGTTCGCAACCTTTCTACCAGTCTGACGGAGATCCAGGTCCAGCGCAGTTTTCCGGTGGAGAATCCACTACCGGTTTCACCCATCTCGCCTGCCGCTTCTGGAGCTGTGTCCTTCCGTGAGCCCAAGGTTCCGACGCCGGATAAATATGAGGGGGAGCTGGGAAGATGCCGTTCTTTCCTTATGCAGTGTGGATTAGTGTTCGATCTACAGCCCTACTCTTATGCCACAGACAAGGCTAGGATAGCCTTTGTTATTGAGTTGCTGCGTGGTCGAGCGCTGGAGTGGGCTTCAGCCGTTTGGGAACGACAGGACACCTGCATGGCTTCATACCAGGGGTTCACGGCCGAGATGAGGAAGCTATTCGACCATTCCGTCCGAGGTATGGACGCAGCTAGGCGCCTGTTTTCGCTTCGCCAAGGAACTCGCAGCGTTGTGCGACTTCGTGATCGAGTTCAGGACGTTGGCTGTGGAGAGTGGGTGGAATGAGGAGTATCTGCAAGCGGCCTTTTACCAGGGCCTGTCGGAGCAGCTCAAGGATGAGTTGATCTCCTATCCGGAGCCTAGTGACCTGGACAGCTTGGTAGCCTTGTCTATTCGGGTGGATAACCGAGTTCGAGAGCGAAGGAGGGAGAAGCAATGGGGCCTGTCCAATCGATCAGCTTCTCAGTTCCCAGTCGGGTCGGGGGGTGGACCAGAATTCGTCGATCATTGTCCTCCACACAGGATTAGTGGAGAGGTCCTGCCTTCCGATTCTGAACCCATGCAAGTGGGGCGGCACGGGTTAACCAAGGAGGAGCGCCAACATAGACGTAAGACCAACTGCTGTCTCTACTGTGGTAGTTCGGGACATTACATCTCCACTTGTTCCCGGCGGTCGTCAAACTGCTCGGCTCGCTAAAGTTGGGAGGACTTTTAGCGAGCCAGTTTCAACCTCTCAATACCTCTGTCAGACCCCGTTTCCCGGCTACCCTCATGAACAGGAATCAGAGCTTAGCGATTAACGCTTTTGTCGATTCAGGTGCCGATGGAAGCTTTATTGATGCCGAAGTGGTGGAACAGCTGGGGCTTTCCAAGGAGCAATTACCGGAAGCCATTGAAGCTACCACTCTGAACGGCAGTAGTCTGGCACGTATCACGATGAGGACTGAACCGGTTAAGATGCTGTTGTCAGGGAATCATTCTGAGGTGATCTCATTCTTCATTCTGCCTTCTTCCCATGTTCCTCTGGTCCTTGGATACCCCTGGCTGAAGGAACACAATCCCACGTTCGATTGGGTGACGGGCAAGGTAACTAGTTGGAGCCTTGATTGTCATGCTAACTGTCTCAAGACTGCCTGTTCCCATTCGGTTCCCAGTCAGGTGATTGAGGCTAAACCCCCAGATTTGTCCCTGGTTCCCGAGACATATCACGATTTGGGGGAAGTGTTCAGTAAGCAGAGGGCTCTGTCACTCCCTCCCCACCGACCATATGATTGTGCCATCAACCTGTTCCCTGGAGCTGTCTATCCCAAGGGACGGTTATACAGTATCTCCCGACCTGAACGTGCGGCTTTGGAGACCTACATCAAGGAGTCCCTAGCTGCTGGCCTCATTCGTCCCTCGTCATCACCCCTGGGGGCAGGATTCTTTTTTGTGGGTAAGAAGGATGGCTCTCTTCGACCGTGTATTGATTATCGGGGGTTGAATGATATCACGGTTAAGAACAAGTATCCCCTGCCCTTGATGAGCTCTGCCTTCGACTCCTTACAGGGTGCTACTGTGTTCACCAAGCTAGACCTACGCAATGCGTATCACCTGGTCCGGATCAGAGAGGGGGACGAGTGGTTGACGGGTTTCAATACACCGATGGGTCACTTCGAGTATCAGGTGATGCCGTTTGGACTGACCAATGCTCCAGCTGTATTCCAGAGTATGGTGAATGACGTCCTAAGAGATATGATCGGTCTCTTCAGCTAGCAAGAAGAGTCATTTTCCTGTGCGTTTTAGCTGCCAACTTTACGTTATTTTCCTTTTTTCCATCGCAACTTTTTTCCCTTATTCAACTTTTTCACTCCGGACGCTTTATCTGGACATGGTTCATCAACATCTTCAACAGCCGAAGCTAAGTAGTAACATTAACATGATGTCTTCTAATTGCAGTCGCTGTACTCATAATATACAGGAGAACGATCGCCTTACGGCGAGAATAGCTGTGCTACAAGCCCAGCTTCAGACGCAATCGTTAGGCAAGGGTAATCTCAGTGTAGGAAAGGAAGAAACAGCGTCTGTGCCACCAGTAAGTACAGACAGTAACGTTAGTATAAATCCCCCCGCACAGTCCCCGCAGCCGGACAACTTTCTCATGGCTTCTGGAGGGAAATACTGTCGGAATGCTCAACCGGTGTCGCTCATTCAGCCGACAGAAACCTTCAACCGGTTTTCCCCATTATGTAGCGAGTCGGAGTCTGAGTCTGAGTCTTCTCTAGTCTCTACTCCTCCCGTTACGGGGTCTGAGACGCCGAAGGCTCCCACCATTAGCTCTGACAAATTGAAAACCCTAGTCATTGGCGACTCCATTACCCGCAGTATTAGACTTAAAACGAATCACCCAGCGATCATACACTGTTTACCAGGGGGCAGGGCTACCGACGTTAAGGCTAATCTAAAGATGGTGCTGGCTAAAGCTAAAACTGGCGAGTGTAGAGAGTATAGAGATATTGTTATCCACGTCGGCACCAACGATGTTAGGATGAAACAGTCAGAGGTCACCAAGTGCAACATAGCTTCAGCTTGTAAATCAGCTAGAAAGATGTGTCGGCATCGAGTAATTGTCTCTGGCCCCCTCCCAGTTAGGGGAAGTGACGAGCTCTACAGCAGAGTCTCAGCACTTAATCGCTGGTTGAAAACTGTTTTCTGCCCCTCCCAAAAGATAACATTTGTGGATAATTGGCCCTCTTTCTGGGACTCACCCACAAACAGGACCAAGCCTGACCTGCTGAGGAGTGACGGACTCCATCCTAGCTGGAGGGGTGCTCTCCTCTTATCTACCAACATAGATAGGGCTCTAACTCCTCTAGCCCCACAGTGAAATAGGGTGCAGGCCAGGCAGCAGGCTGTTAGCCAACCTGCCAGCTTAGTGGAGTCTGCCAATAGCACAGTCAGTGTAGTCAGCTCAGCCATACCCATTGAGACTGTGTCTGTGCCTCGACCTAGGTTGGGCAAAACTAAACATGGCGGTGTTCACCCTAGCAATCTTATTAGGATAAAGACCTCCTCCATTCCTGCCATTATTGAAAGAGATCGTGATACCTCACATCTCAAAATAGGGTTACTTAATGTTAGATCCCTCACTTCAAAGGCAGTCATAGTCAATGAACTAATCACTGATCATAATCTCGATGTGATTGGCCTGACTGAAACATGGCTTAAGCCTGATGAATTTGCTGTGTTAAATGAGGCCTCACCTCCTGGTTACACTAGTGACCATATTCCCCGTGCATCCCGCAAAGGCGGAGGTGTTGCTAACATTTACGATAGCAAATTTCAATTTACAAAAAATAAAAAAAATAAAAAATAAAAAAAAATGGCGTTTTCATCTTTTGAGCTTCTAGTCATGAAATCTATGCAGCCTACTCAATCACTTTTTATAGCTACTGTTTACAGGCCTCCTGGGCCATATACAGCGTTCCTCTCTGAGTTTCCTGAATTCCTATCAGACCTTGTAGTCATAGCAGATCATATTCTAATTTTTGGTGATTTTAATATTCACATGGAGAAGTCCACAGACCCACTCCAAAAGTCTTTCGGAGCCATTATCGACTCAGTGGGTTTTGTCCAACATGTCTCTGGACCTACTCACTGAAACAGTCATACTCTGGACCTAGTTTTGTCCCATGGAATAAATGTTGTAGATCTTAATGTTTTTCCACAAAATCCTGGACTATCGGACCACCATTTTATTACATTTGCAATCGCAACAAATAATCTGCTCAGACCCCAACCAAGGAGCATCAAAAGTCGTGCTATAAATTCTCAAACAACACAAAAATTCATTGATGCCCTTCCAGACTCCTTCTGCCTACCCAAGGACGTCAGAGGACAAAAATCAGTTAACCACTTAACTGAGGAACTCAATTTAACCTTGCGCAATACCCTAGATGCAGTTGCACCCCTAAAAACGAAAAACATTTGTCATAAGAAACTAGCTCCCTGGTATACAGAAAATACCCGAGCTTTGAAGCAAGCTTCCAGGAAATTGGAACGGAAATGGCGCCACACCAAACTGGAAGTCTTCCGACTAGCTTGGAAAGACAGTACCGTGCAGTACCGAAGAGCCCTCACTGCTGCTCGATCATCCTACTTTTCCAACTTAATTGAGGAAAATAAGAACAATCCAAAATTTCTTTTTGATACTGTTGCAAAGCTAACTAAAAAGCAGCATTCCCCAAGAGAGGATGGCTTTCACTTCAGCAGTGATAAATTCATGAACTTCTTTGAGGAAAAGATCATGACCATTAGAAAGCAAATTACGGACTCCTCTTTGAATCTGCGTATTCCTCCAGGGCTTAGCTGTCCTGGATCTGCACAGCTCTGCGAGGGCCTGGGATCGGGAGAGACACTTAAGTGTTTTAGTACTATATCTCTTGACACAATGATGAAAATAATCATGGCCTCTAAACCTTCAAGCTGCATACTGGATCCTATTCCTACTAAACTGCTGAAGGAGCTGCTTCCTGTGCTTGGCCCTCCTATGTTGAACATAATAAACAGCTCTCTATCCACCGGATGTGTACCAAACTCACTAAAAGTGGCAGTGATAAAGCCTCTCTTGAAAAAGCCAAACCTTGACCCGGAAAATATAAAAAACTATCGGCCTATATCGAATCTTCCATTCCTCTCAAAAATTTTAGAAAAAGCTGTTGCGCAGCAACTCACTGCCTTTCTGAAGACAAACAATGTATACGAAATGCTTCAGTCTGGTTTTAGACCCCATCATAGCACTGAGACTGCACTTGTGAAGGTGGTAAATGACATTTTAATGGCGTCAGACCGAGGCTCTGCATCTGTCCTCGTGCTACTAGACCTTAGTGCTGCCTTTGACACCATCGATCACCACATTCTTTTGGAGAGACTGGAAACCCAAATTGGTCTACACGGACAAGTTCTGGCCTGGTTTAGATCCTACCTGTCGGAAAGATATCAGTTTGTCTCTGTGAATGGTCTGTCCTCCGACAAATCAACTGTACATTTCGGTGTTCCTCAAGGTTCCGTTTTAGGACCACTATTGTTTTCACTATATATTTTACCTCTTGGGGATGTTATTCGAAAACATAATGTTAACTTTCACTGCTATGCGGATGACACACAGCTGTACATTTCAATGAAACATGGTGAAGCCCCAAAATTGCCCTCGCTAGAAGCCTGTGTTTCAGACATAAGGAAGTGGATGGCTGAAAACTTTTTACTTTTAAACTCGGACAAAACAGAGATGCTTGTTCTAGGTCCCAAGAAACAAAGAGATCTTCTGTTAAATCTGACAATTCATCTAGATGGTTGTAAAGTCGTCTCAAATAAAACTGTGAAGGACCTCGGTGTTACTCTTGACCCTGATCTCTCTTTTGACGAACATATCAAGACTGTTTCAAGGACAGCCTTTTTCCATCTACGTAACATTGCAAAAATCAGAAATTTTCTGTCCAAAAATGATGCAGAAAAATTAATCCATGCATTTGTTACTTCTAGGTTAGACTACTGCAATGCTCTATTTTCCGGCTACCCGGATAAAGCACTAAATAAACTTCAGTTAGTGCTAAATACGGCTGCTAGAATCCTGACTAGAACCAAGAAATTTGATCATATTACTCCAGTGCTAGCTTCCCTACACTGGCTTCCTGTTAAGGCAAGGGCTGATTTCAAGGTTTTACTGTTAACCTATAAAGCGTTACATGGGCTTGCTCCTACCTATCTTTCCGAGTTGGTCCTGCCGTACATACCAATACGTACGCTACGGTCACAAGACGCAGGCCTCCTAATTGTCCCTAGAATTTCTAAGCAAACAGCGGGAGGCAGGGCTTTCTCCTATAGATCTCCATTTTTATGGAACAGTCTGCCTACCCATGTGAGAGACGCAGACTCGGTCTCAACCTTTAAGTCTTTACTGAAGACTTATCTCTTCAGTAGGTCATATGATTGAGTGTAGTCTGGCCCAGGAGTGTGAAGGTGAACGGAAAGGCTGGAGCAACGAACAGCCCTTGCTGTCTCTGCCGGGCCGGTTCCCCTCTCCACTGGGGTTCTCTGCCTCTAACCCTGTTGCAGGGGCTGAGTCACTGGCTTGCTGGTGCTCTTTCATGCCGTCCCTGGGAGGGGTGCGTCACTTGAGTGGGTTGAGTTACTGACGTGATCTTCCTGTCTGGGTTGGCGCCCCCCCCTTGGTTTGTGCTGTGGTGGAGACCTCTGTGGGCTATACTCGGCCTTGTCTCAGGATTGTAAGTTGGTGGTTGGGGATATCCCTCTAGTGGTGCGGGGGCTGTGCTTTGGCGGAGTGGGTGGGGTTATATCCTTCCTGTTTGGCCCTGTCCGGGGGTTTCTTCGGATGGGGCCACAGTGTCTCCGGACCGCTCCTGTCTCAGCCTCCAGTATTTATGCTGCAGTAGTTTATGTGTCGGGGGGCTGGGGTTAGTTGGTTATACCTGGAGTACTTCTCCTGTCTTATCCAGTGTCCTGTGTGAATTTAAGTATGCTCTCTCTAATTCTCTCGTTCTCTCTTTCTCTCTGAGAACCTGAGCCCTAGGACCATACGTCAGGACTACCGGGCATGATGACACCTTGCTGTCCCCAGTCCGCCTGGCCTTGCTGCTATTCCAGTTTCAACTGTTCTGCCTGCGGCTACGAAACCCCTACCTGTCCCAGACCTGCTGTTTTCAACTCTTTAATGATCGGCTATGAAAAGCCAACTGAGAGACCTGAGCCCTAGGACCATACGTCGGGACTACCGGCCGTGGTGACTCCTTGCTGTCCCCAGTCCGCCTGGCCTTGCTGCTATTCCAGTTTCAACTGTTCTGCCTGCGGTTATGGAACCCCTACCTGTCCCAGACCTGCTGTTTTCAACTCTTAATGATCGGCTATGAAAAGCCAACTGAGATTTATTCCTGATTATTATTTGACCATGCTTGTCACTTATGAACATTTTTGAACATCTTGGCATGGTTCTGTTATAATCTCCACCCGGCACAGCCAGAAGAGGACTGGCCACCCCTCATAGCCTGGTTCCTCTCTAGGTTTCTTCCTAGGCTTTCGCCTTTCTAGGGAGTTTTTCCTAGCCACCGTGCTTCTACACCTGCATTACTAGCTGTTTGGGGTTTTAGGCTGGGTTTCTGTACAGCACTTCGAGATATTAGCTGATGTAAGAAGGGCTATATAAAATAAAATTGATTGATTGATTGATTTGTGTTTGTTTACCTGGATGACATTCTGATCTTCTCGAAGGAACCTTCCAACCACGTCCAGCATGTCAGGCAGGTTCTGCAGCGATTGTTGGAGAATCGCCTGTTCGTGAAGGCCGAGAAGTGCGAATTTCACGCCCACACTACATCCTTCCTCGGGTACATCATCTCCAGGGGAGAGATTAGGATGGACCAGGAGAAGGTTAGGGCGGTTCTGGAATGGGCCCAGCCCGGTACGAGATTGCAGCTCCAGAGGTTTCTGGGGTTTGCGAATTTCTACCGCAGATTCATCCGGGATTACAGCCGTGTGGCCGCTCCATTAACTGCCCTGACTTCCAGTACCAGGACCTTCAATTGGAATCCGGAGGCGGACCGAGCGTTCCTGGATTTGAAGAGGCGATTCACCAACGCACCGATTCTCTCTCAACCTGACACGGCCCGTCAGTTCGTCGTTGAAGTGGATGCGTCTGATGTGGGGGTTGGCGCCATCCTGTCCCAGCGATGCTCCACTGACGGTAAACTCCATCCCTGCGCCTACTACTCTCGTCGTCTTTCGTCTGCGGAGAGGAACTACGATGTGGGTAACCGGGAGCTTCTCGCGGTGAAGCTTGCCTTGGAGGAGTGGCGCCACTGGTTGGAGGGGGCGGAGCAACCGTTTATTGTCTGGACTGACCACAATAATCTTGCTTACGTGCAATCGGCTAGACGTCTCAACTCCCGTCAGGCCAGGTGGGCTTTGTTTTTCGGACGCTTTAATTTTTCCCTGACGTTCCGACCTGGATCTAAGAACGGCAAGGCGGACGCCTTGTCCCGGATGTTCTCCAAGACGGAGGAGAGTGGGGCCAAGACCGAGACGATTCTTCCCCGGAACTGTGTCGTGGGAGCAGTTATGTGGAAGATTGAGGAGGAGGTTATGGCGGCCCTTCGGACGCAGCCCGGTCCCGGTAACGGTCCACCCGGTCGGTTGTTTGTGCCTGAGTCGGTTCGTTCTGCTGTCCTCCAATGGTCCCACGCCAGCAAGATGGCTTGTCACCCTGGCGTGGCTCGGACGATGGCGTTTCTTCGCAGACGATTTTGGTGGCCTGCCATGGGAGAGGATACTCGGAGGTTTGTTGCTGCCTGTCCAGTGTGTGCGCAGAATAAGAGTGCCAATCGGCCCAGCTCTGGACTACTTCACCCCCTCCCTATTCCCCGGCGACCATGGTCGCATCTGGCCCTGGACTTTGTCACTGGGTTGCCCTCTTCTGAGGGGAACACGGTCGTTCTGACTATCGTGGACAGATTCAGCAAGTTCGCCCACTTTGTGCCCATTTCCAAGCTTCCCTCTGCCTCTGAGACGTCCGAGATCCTGGTTAGGGAGGTTTTCAGGGTCCACGGGTTGCCCAGTGACATCGTTTCCGACCGTGGTCCTCAGTTTACCTCTGCTGTCTGGAAGTCCTTCTGTTTGGCCATTGGAGCTACAGTCAGTCTCACATCTGGTTTTCACCCCCAATCTAATGGTCAGGCGGAGAGAGCCAACCAGAAGATGGAATCCACGCTACGCTGCCTTGTCTCCTCCAACCCCACCTCCTGGGTCTCTCAGCTGCCTTGGGTTGAGTATGCCCACAATACTCTCCCTACATCTGCCACTGGGATGTCTCCCTTCCAGTGCCTGTATGGCTACCAACCTCCCTTGTTTCCTTCTCAGGAGAAGGATCTCTCAGTGCCCTCTGTTCAGGCCCACATTCGTCGTTGCCACCGGACCTGGCATCGGGCCAGAAAGGCCCTCCTTAGAGTTTCTGACCGGTATCAGCTCCAGGCGAATCGTCGCCGGATTCCCGCTCCCACCTATACCATCGGAGATAGGGTCTGGTTGGCCACACGGGATCTTCCTCTACGGACTGAGTCTAGGAAGCTGTCACCGAAGTTCATTGGTCCGTTTGTGGTGGAGAAGGTGATCAATCCTGTTGCAGTTCGACTCAAGTTACCGAAAACGCTCAGAGTCCATCCCACCTTTCATGTCTCCTGCCTCAAGCCTGTTCTCCTCAGTCCTCTGTTGCCCCCTCCGCCTCCTCCTCCTCCCCCTCGGATGATCGGAGGTGGTCCTGCCTACACGGTGCGACGCATTATGGATTCCAGACGGCGGGGCCGGGGTTTCCAGTATCTCGTGGACTGGGAGGGGTATGGTCCTGAAGAGAGGAGTTGGATTCCTCGGCGACAGATCCTTGATGCTAACCTCCTTCGTGACTTCTACCGCCTCCATCCTGGCGCTCCGGGTAGTCCGCCCGGTGGCGTTCGTCGGAGGGGGGGTACTGTCATGAACCCTGCATCCTGAGTCGGTTCCTGCCTGTGTTGTCATTTTTCTGCTCGGGATCTCCAGTTTCCCGAGGGTTCTGGAACGCTCCCTGCCTGGTTGCCGGGCGACGTTGCTAGGCGGGAGCTCTCCTGATTTTCCGCACCTGCATCCCATCAGCAATCTGCACACCTGGTCCTGATCATCACCCTTTTTAGGCTCTGACCTGACATCCATTCCCTGCCGGATCGTTAGCCATGAACATCACTCACCCGGAACCTTCACCCAACCCCTGCCTGGTGGTCGGCGGCTGCCGAGCCATTATTGGACCTGCCACTGAACTCCCACCAACTCATCTCCGCCGCCCGGTCTGTTCCCTGGATTATTCAGCATCACTTTTGAATCTGTTCAATAAATACCCACCTTCGTATCTACTCACCTTGTCCTGGTCTGCTTCTGGGTTCTGGCTTTGTAACCCGTGACAGAACGATCCGGCCAGTAATGAACCCAGCGGACCTGGACTCTGTTCGCCATGCCATTACCCATCAGGAGAAGATGTTGGGACATCATAGCACGGCACTACAGGAGATAGCGTTGTCAGTTCGCAACCTTTCTACCAGTCTGACGGAGATCCAGGTCCAGCGCAGTTTTCCGGTGGAGAATCCACTACCGGTTTCACCCATCTCGCCTGCCGCTTCTGGAGCTGTGTCCTTCCGTGAGCCCAAGGTTCCGACGCCGGATAAATATGAGGGGGAGCTGGGAAGATGCCGTTCTTTCCTTATGCAGTGTGGATTAGTGTTCGATCTACAGCCCTACTCTTATGCCACAGACAAGGCTAGGATAGCCTTTGTTATTGAGTTGCTGCGTGGTCGAGCGCTGGAGTGGGCTTCAGCCGTTTGGGAACGACAGGACACCTGCATGGCTTCATACCAGGGGTTCACGGCCGAGATGAGGAAGCTATTCGACCATTCCGTCCGAGGTATGGACGCAGCTAGGCGCCTGTTTTCGCTTCGCCAAGGAACTCGCAGCGTTGTGCGACTTCGTGATCGAGTTCAGGACGTTGGCTGTGGAGAGTGGGTGGAATGAGGAGTATCTGCAAGCGGCCTTTTACCAGGGCCTGTCGGAGCAGCTCAAGGATGAGTTGATCTCCTATCCGGAGCCTAGTGACCTGGACAGCTTGGTAGCCTTGTCTATTCGGGTGGATAACCGAGTTCGAGAGCGAAGGAGGGAGAAGCAATGGGGCCTGTCCAATCGATCAGCTTCTCAGTTCCCAGTCGGGTCGGGGGGTGGACCAGAATTCGTCGATCATTGTCCTCCACACAGGATTAGTGGAGAGGTCCTGCCTTCCGATTCTGAACCCATGCAAGTGGGGCGGCACGGGTTAACCAAGGAGGAGCGCCAACATAGACGTAAGACCAACTGCTGTCTCTACTGTGGTAGTTCGGGACATTACATCTCCACTTGTTCCCGGCGGTCGTCAAACTGCTCGGCTCGCTAAAGTTGGGAGGACTTTTAGCGAGCCAGTTTCAACCTCTCAATACCTCTGTCAGACCCCGTTTCCCGGCTACCCTCATGAACAGGAATCAGAGCTTAGCGATTAACGCTTTTGTCGATTCAGGTGCCGATGGAAGCTTTATTGATGCCGAAGTGGTGGAACAGCTGGGGCTTTCCAAGGAGCAATTACCGGAAGCCATTGAAGCTACCACTCTGAACGGCAGTAGTCTGGCACGTATCACGATGAGGACTGAACCGGTTAAGATGCTGTTGTCAGGGAATCATTCTGAGGTGATCTCATTCTTCATTCTGCCTTCTTCCCATGTTCCTCTGGTCCTTGGATACCCCTGGCTGAAGGAACACAATCCCACGTTCGATTGGGTGACGGGCAAGGTAACTAGTTGGAGCCTTGATTGTCATGCTAACTGTCTCAAGACTGCCTGTTCCCATTCGGTTCCCAGTCAGGTGATTGAGGCTAAACCCCCAGATTTGTCCCTGGTTCCCGAGACATATCACGATTTGGGGGAAGTGTTCAGTAAGCAGAGGGCTCTGTCACTCCCTCCCCACCGACCATATGATTGTGCCATCAACCTGTTCCCTGGAGCTGTCTATCCCAAGGGACGGTTATACAGTATCTCCCGACCTGAACGTGAGGCTTTGGAGACCTACATCAAGGAGTCCCTAGCTGCTGGCCTCATTCGTCCCTCGTCATCACCCCTGGGGGCAGGATTCTTCTTTGTGGGTAAGAAGGATGGCTCTCTTCGACCGTGTATTGATTATCGGGGGTTGAATGATATCACGGTTAAGAACAAGTATCCCCTGCCCTTGATGAGCTCTGCCTTCGACTCCTTACAGGGTGCTACTGTGTTCACCAAGCTAGACCTACGCAATGCGTATCACCTGGTCCGGATCAGAGAGGGGGACGAGTGGTTGACGGGTTTCAATACACCGTTGGGTCACTTCGAGTATCAGGTGATGCCGTTTGGACTGACCAATGCTCCAGCTGTATTCCAGAGTATGGTGAATGACGTCCTAAGAGATATGATCGGTCTCTTTGTGTTTGTTTACCTGGATGACATTCTGATCTTCTCGAAGGAACCTTCCAACCACGTCCAGCATGTCAGGCAGGTTCTGCAGCGATTGTTGGAGAATCGCCTGTTCGTGAAGGCCGAGAAGTGCGAATTTCACGCCCACACTACATCCTTCCTCGGGTACATCATCTCCAGGGGAGAGATTAGGATGGACCAGGAGAAGGTTAGGGCGGTTCTGGAATGGGCCCAGCCCGGTACGAGATTGCAGCTCCAGAGGTTTCTGGGGTTTGCGAATTTCTACCGCAGATTCATCCGGGATTACAGCCGTGTGGCCGCTCCATTAACTGCCCTGACTTCCAGTACCAGGACCTTCAATTGGAATCCGGAGGCGGACCGAGCGTTCCTGGATTTGAAGAGGCGATTCACCAACGCACCGATTCTCTCTCAACCTGACACGGCCCGTCAGTTCGTCGTTGAAGTGGATGCGTCTGATGTGGGGGTTGGCGCCATCCTGTCCCAGCGATGCTCCACTGACGGTAAACTCCATCCCTGCGCCTACTACTCTCGTCGTCTTTCGTCTGCGGAGAGGAACTACGATGTGGGTAACCGGGAGCTTCTCGCGGTGAAGCTTGCCTTGGAGGAGTGGCGCCACTGGTTGGAGGGGGCGGAGCAACCGTTTATTGTCTGGACTGACCACAATAATCTTGCTTACGTGCAATCGGCTAGACGTCTCAACTCCCGTCAGGCCAGGTGGGCTTTGTTTTTCGGACGCTTTAATTTTTCCCTGACGTTCCGACCTGGATCTAAGAACGGCAAGGCGGACGCCTTGTCCCGGATGTTCTCCAAGACGGAGGAGAGTGGGGCCAAGACCGAGACGATTCTTCCCCGGAACTGTGTCGTGGGAGCAGTTATGTGGAAGATTGAGGAGGAGGTTATGGCGGCCCTTCGGACGCAGCCCGGTCCCGGTAACGGTCCACCCGGTCGGTTGTTTGTGCCTGAGTCGGTTCGTTCTGCTGTCCTCCAATGGTCCCACGCCAGCAAGATGGCTTGTCACCCTGGCGTGGCTCGGACGATGGCGTTTCTTCGCAGACGATTTTGGTGGCCTGCCATGGGAGAGGATACTCGGAGGTTTGTTGCTGCCTGTCGAGTGTGTGCGCAGAATAAGAGTGCCAATCGGCCCAGCTCTGGACTACTTCACCCCCTCCCTATTCCCCGGCGACCATGGTCGCATCTGGCCCTGGACTTTGTCACTGGGTTGCCCTCTTCTGAGGGGAACACGGTCGTTCTGACTATCGTGGACAGATTCAGCAAGTTCGCCCACTTTGTGCCCATTTCCAAGCTTCCCTCTGCCTCTGAGACGTCCGAGATCCTGGTTAGGGAGGTTTTCAGGGTCCACGGGTTGCCCAGTGACATCGTTTCCGACCGTGGTCCTCAGTTTACCTCTGCTGTCTGGAAGTCCTTCTGTTTGGCCATTGGAGCTACAGTCAGTCTCACATCTGGTTTTCACCCCCAATCTAATGGTCAGGCGGAGAGAGCCAACCAGAAGATGGAATCCACGCTACGCTGCCTTGTCTCCTCCAACCCCACCTCCTGGGTCTCTCAGCTGCCTTGGGTTGAGTATGCCCACAATACTCTCCCTACATCTGCCACTGGGATGTCTCCCTTCCAGTGCCTGTATGGCTACCAACCTCCCTTGTTTCCTTCTCAGGAGAAGGATCTCTCAGTGCCCTCTGTTCAGGCCCACATTCGTCGTTGCCACCGGACCTGGCATCGGGCCAGAAAGGCCCTCCTTAGAGTTTCTAAGTTGCCTCCGGATAACCGAGTTCGAGAGCGAAGGAGGGAGAAGCAATGGGGCCTGTCCAATCGATCAGCTTCTCAGTTCCCAGTCGGGTCGGGGGGTGGACCAGAATTCGTCGATCATTGTCCTCCACACAGGATTAGTGGACAGGTCCTGCCTTCCGATTCTGAACCCATGCAAGTGGGGCGGCACGGGTTAACCAAGGAGGAGCGCCAACATAGACGTAAGACCAACTGCTGTCTCTACTGTGGTAGTTCGGGACATTACATCTCCACTTGTTCCCGGCGGTCGTCAAACTGCTCGGCTCGCTAAAGTTGGGAGGACTTTTAGCGAGCCAGTTTCAACCTCTCAATACCTCTGTCAGACCCCGTTTCCCGGCTACCCTCATGAACAGGAATCAGAGCTTAGCGATTAACGCTTTTGTCGATTCAGGTGCCGATGGAAGCTTTATTGATGCCGAAGTGGTGGAACAGCTGGGGCTTTCCAAGGAGCAATTACCGGAAGCCATTGAAGCTACCACTCTGAACGGCAGTAGTCTGGCACGTATCACGATGAGGACTGAACCGGTTAAGATGCTGTTGTCAGGGAATCATTCTGAGGTGATCTCATTCTTCATTCTGCCTTCTTCCCATGTTCCTCTGGTCCTTGGATACCCCTGGCTGAAGGAACACAATCCCACGTTCTATTGGGTGACGGGCAAGGTAACTAGTTGGAGCCTTGATTGGTTAGGGAGGTTTTCAGGGTCCACGGGTTGCCCAGTGACATCGTTTCCGACCGTGGTCCTCAGTTTACCTCTGCTGTCTGGAAGTCCTTCTGTTTGGCCATTGGAGCTACAGTCAGTCTCACATCTGGTTTTCACCCCCAATCTAATGGTCAGGCGGAGAGAGCCAACCAGAAGATGGAATCCACGCTACGCTGCCTTGTCTCCTCCAACCCCACCTCCTGGGTCTCTCAGCTGCCTTGGGTTGAGTATGCCCACAATACTCTCCCTACATCTGCCACTGGGATGTCTCCCTTCCAGTGCCTGTATGGCTACCAACCTCCCTTGTTTCCTTCTCAGGAGAAGGATCTCTCAGTGCCCTCTGTTCAGGCCCACATTCGTCGTTGCCACCGGACCTGGCATCGGGCCAGAAAGGCCCTCCTTAGAGTTTCTGACCGGTATCAGCTCCAGGCGAATCGTCGCCGGATTCCCGCTCCCACCTATACCATCGGAGATAGGGTCTGGTTGGCCACACGGGATCTTCCTCTACGGACTGAGTCTAGGAAGCTGTCACCGAAGTTCATTGGTCCGTTTGTGGTGGAGAAGGTGATCAATCCTGTTGCAGTTCGACTCAAGTTACCGAGAACGCTCAGAGTCCATCCCACCTTTCATGTCTCCTGCCTCAAGCCTGTTCTCCTCAGTCCTCTGTTGCCCCCTCCGCCTCCTCCTCCTCCCCCTCGGATGATCGGAGGTGGTCCTGCCTACACGGTGCGACGCATTATGGATTCCAGACGGCGGGGCCGGGGTTTCCAGTATCTCGTGGACTGGGAGGGGTATGGTCCTGAAGAGAGGAGTTGGATTCCTCGGCGACAGATCCTTGATGCTGACCTCCTTCGTGACTTCTACCGCCTCCATCCTGGCGCTCCGGGTAGTCCGCCCGGTGGCGTTCGTCGGAGGGGGGGTACTGTCATGAACCCTGCATCCTGAGTCGGTTCCTGCCTGTGTTGTCATTTTTCTGCTCGGGATCTCCAGTTTCCCGAGGGTTCTGGAACGCTCCCTGCCTGGTTGCCGGGCGAGGTTGCTAGGCGGGAGCTCTCCTGATTTTCCGCACCTGCATCCCATCAGCAATCTGCACACCTGGTCCTGATCATCACCCTTTTTAGGCTCTGACCTGACATCCATTCCCTGCCGGATCGTTAGCCATGAACATCACTCACCCGGAACCTTCACCCAACCCCTGCCTGGTGGTCGGCGGCTGCCGAGCCATTATTGGACCTGCCACTGAACTCCCACCAACTCATCTCCGCCGCCCGGTCTGTTCCCTGGATTATTCAGCATCACTTTTGAATCTGTTCAATAAATACCCACCTTCGTATCTACTCACCTTGTCCTGGTCTGCTTCTGGGTTCTGGCTTTGTAACCCGTGACAGAACGATCCGGCCAGTAATGAACCCAGCGGACCTGGACTCTGTTCGCCATGCCATTACCCATCAGGAGAAGATGTTGGGACATCATAGCACGGCACTACAGGAGATAGCGTTGTCAGTTCGCAACCTTTCTACCAGTCTGACGGAGATCCAGGTCCAGCGCAGTTTTCCGGTGGAGAATCCACTACCGGTTTCACCCATCTCGCCTGCCGCTTCTGGAGCTGTGTCCTTCCGTGAGCCCAAGGTTCCGACGCCGGATAAATATGAGGGGGAGCTGGGAAGATGCCGTTCTTTCCTTATGCAGTGTGGATTAGTGTTCGATCTACAGCCCTACTCTTATGCCACAGACAAGGCTAGGATAGCCTTTGTTATTGAGTTGCTGCGTGGTCGAGCGCTGGAGTGGGCTTCAGCCGTTTGGGAACGACAGGACACCTGCATGGCTTCATACCAGGGGTTCACGGCCGAGATGAGGAAGCTATTCGACCATTCCGGCCGAGGTATGGACGCAGCTAGGCGCCTGTTTTCGCTTCGCCAAGGAACTCGCAGCGATGTGCGACTTCGTGATCGAGTTCAGGACGTTGGCTGTGGAGAGTGGGTGGAATGAGGAGTATCTGCAAGCGGCCTTTTACCAGGGCCTGTCGGAGCAGCTCAAGGATGAGTTGATCTCCTATCCGGAGCCTAGTGACCTGGACAGCTTGGTAGCCTTGTCTATTCGGGTGGATAACCGAGTTCGAGAGCGAAGGAGGGAGAAGCAATGGGGCCTGTCCAATCGATCAGCTTCTCAGTTCCCAGTCGGGTCGGGGGGTGGACCAGAATTCGTCGATCATTGTCCTCCACACAGGATTAGTGGAGAGGTCCTGCCTTCCGATTCTGAACCCATGCAAGTGGGGCGGCACGGGTTAACCAAGGAGGAGCGCCAACATAGACGTAAGACCAACTGCTGTCTCTACTGTGGTAGTTCGGGACATTACATCTCCACTTGTTCCCGGCGGTCGTCAAACTGCTCGGCTCGCTAAAGTTGGGAGGACTTTTAGCGAGCCAGTTTCAACCTCTCAATACCTCTGTCAGACCCCGTTTCCCGGCTACCCTCATGAACAGGAATCAGAGCTTAGCGATTAACGCTTTTGTCGATTCAGGTGCCGATGGAAGCTTTATTGATGCCGAAGTGGTGGAACAGCTGGGGCTTTCCAAGGAGCAATTACCGGAAGCCATTGAAGCTACCACTCTGAACGGCAGTAGTCTGGCACGTATCACGATGAGGACTGAACCGGTTAAGATGCTGTTGTCAGGGAATCATTCTGAGGTGATCTCATTCTTCATTCTGCCTTCTTCCCATGTTCCTCTGGTCCTTGGATACCCCTGGCTGAAGGAACACAATCCCACGTTCGATTGGGTGACGGGCAAGGTAACTAGTTGGAGCCTTGATTGTCATGCTAACTGTCTCAAGACTGCCTGTTCCCATTCGGTTCCCAGTCAGGTGATTGAGGCTAAACCCCCAGATTTGTCCCTGGTTCCCGAGACATATCACGATTTGGGGGAAGTGTTCAGTAAGCAGAGGGCTCTGTCACTCCCTCCCCACCGACCATATGATTGTGCCATCAACCTGTTCCCTGGAGCTGTCTATCCCAAGGGACGGTTATACAGTATCTCCCGACCTGAACGTGCGGCTTTGGAGACCTACATCAAGGAGTCCCTAGCTGCTGGCCTCATTCGTCCCTCGTCATCACCCCTGGGGGCAGGATTCTTCTTTGTGGGTAAGAAGGATGGCTCTCTTCGACCGTGTATTGATTATCGGGGGTTGAATGATATCACGGTTAAGAACAAGTATCCCCTGCCCTTGATGAGCTCTGCCTTCGACTCCTTACAGGGTGCTACTGTGTTCACCAAGCTAGACCTACGCAATGCGTATCACCTGGTCCGGATCAGAGAGGGGGACGAGTGGTTGACGGGTTTCAATACACCGATGGGTCACTTCGAGTATCAGGTGATGCCGTTTGGACTGACCAATGCTCCAGCTGTATTCCAGAGTATGGTGAATGACGTCCTAAGAGATATGATCGGTCTCTTTGTGTTTGTTTACCTGGATGACATTCTGATCTTCTCGAAGGAACCTTCCAACCACGTCCAGCATGTCAGGCAGGTTCTGCAGCGATTGTTGGAGAATCGCCTGTTCGTGAAGGCCGAGAAGTGCGAATTTCACGCCCACACTACATCCTTCCTCGGGTACATCATCTCCAGGGGAGAGATTAGGATGGATCAGGAGAAGGTTAGGGCGGTTCTGGAATGGGCCCAGCCCGGTACGAGATTGCAGCTCCAGAGGTTTCTGGGGTTTGCGAATTTCTACCGCAGATTCATCCGGGATTACAGCCGTGTGGCCGCTCCGTTAACTGCCCTGACTTCCAGTACCAGGACCTTCAATTGGAATCCGGAGGCGGACCGAGCGTTCCTGGATTTGAAGAGGCGATTCACCAACGCACCGATTCTCTCTCAACCTGACACGGCCCGTCAGTTCGTCGTTGAAGTGGATGCGTCTGATGTGGGGGTTGGCGCCATCCTGTCCCAGCGATGCTCCACTGACGGTAAACTCCATCCCTGCGCCTACTACTCTCGTCGTCTTTCGTCTGCGGAGAGGAACTACGATGTGGGTAACCGGGAGCTTCTCGCGGTGAAGCTTGCCTTGGAGGAGTGGCGCCACTGGTTGGAGGGGGCGGAGCAACCGTTTATTGTCTGGACTGACCACAAGAATCTTGCTTACGTGCAATCGGCTAGACGTCTCAACTCCCGTCAGGCCAGGTGGGCTTTGTTTTTCGGACGCTTTAATTGTTCCCTGACGTTCCGACCTGGATCTAAGAACGGCAAGGCGGACGCCTTGTCCCGGATGTTCTCCAAGACGGAGGAGAGTGGGGCCAAGACCGAGACGATTCTTCCCCGGAACTGTGTCGTGGGAGCAGTTATGTGGAAGATTGAGGAGGAGGTTATGGCGGCCCTTCGGACGCAGCCCGGTCCCGGTAACGGTCCACCCGGTCGGTTGTTTGTGCCTGAGTCGGTTCGTTCTGCTGTCCTCCAATGGTCCCACGCCAGCAAGATGGCTTGTCACCCTGGCGTGGCTCGGACGATGGCGTTTCTTCGCAGACGATTTTGGTGGCCTGCCATGGGAGAGGATACTCGGAGGTTTGTTGCTGCCTGTCCAGTGTGTGCACAGAATAAGAGTGCCAATCGGCCCAGCTCTGGACTACTTCACCCCCTCCCTATTCCCCGGCGACCATGGTCGCATCTGACCCTGGACTTTGTCACTGGGTTGCCCTCTTCTGAGGGGAACACGGTCGTTCTGACTATCGTGGACAGATTCAGCAAGTTCGCCCACTTTGTGCCCATTTCCAAGCTTCCCTCTGCCTCTGAGACGTCCGAGATCCTGGTTAGGGAGGTTTTCAGGGTCCACGGGTTGCCCAGTGACATCGTTTCCGACCGTGGTCCTCAGTTTACCTCTGCTGTCTGGTAGTCCTTCTGTTTGGCCATTGGAGCTACAGTCAGTCTCACATCTGGTTTTCACCCCCAATCTAATGGTCAGGCGGAGAGAGCCAACCAGAAGATGGAATCCACGCTACGCTGCCTTGTCTCCTCCAACCCCACCTCCTGGGTCTCTCAGCTGCCTTGGGTTGAGTATGCCCACAATACTCTCCCTACATCTGCCACTGGGATGTCTCCCTTCCAGTGCCTGTATGGCTACCAACCTCCCTTGTTTCCTTCTCAGGAGAAGGATCTCTCAGTGCCCTCTGTTCAGGCCCACATTCGTCGTTGCCACCGGACCTGGCATCGGGCCAGAAAGGCCCTCCTTAGAGTTTCTGACCGGTATCAGCTCCAGGCGAATCGTCGCCGGATTCCCGCTCCCACCTATACCATCGGAGATAGGGTCTGGTTGGCCACACGGGATCTTCCTCTACGGACTGAGTCTAGGAAGCTGTCACCGAAGTTCATTGGTCCGTTTGTGGTGGAGAAGGTGATCAATCCTGTTGCAGTTCGACTCAAGTTACCGAGAACGCTCAGAGTCCATCCCACCTTTCATGTCTCCTGCCTCAAGCCTGTTCTCCTCAGTCCTCTGTTGCCCCCTCCGCCTCCTCCTCCTCCCCCTCGGATGATCGGAGGTGGTCCTGCCTACACGGTGCGACGCATTATGGATTCCAGACGGCGGGGCCGGGGTTTCCAGTATCTCGTGGACTGAGAGGGGTATGGTCCTGAAGAGAGGAGTTGGATTCCTCGGCGACAGATCCTTGATGCTGACCTCCTTCGTGACTTCTACCGCCTCCATCCTGGCGCTCCGGGTAGTCCGCCCGGTGGCGTTCGTCGGAGGGGGGGTACTGTCATGAACCCTGCATCCTGAGTCGGTTCCTGCCTGTGTTGTCATTTTTCTGCTCGGGATCTCCAGTTTCCCGAGGGTTCTGGAACGCTCCCTGCCTGGTTGCCGGGCGACGTTGCTAGGCGGGAGCTCTCCTGATTTTCCGCACCTGCATCCCATCAGCGATCTGCACACCTGGTCCTGATCATCACCCTTTTTAGGCTCTGACCTGACATCCATTCCCTGCCGGATCGTTAGCCATGAACATCACTCACCCGGAACCTTCACCCAACCCCTGCCTGGTGGTTGGCGGCTGCCGAGCCATTATTGGACCTGCCACTGAACTCCCACCAACTCATCTCCGCCGCCCGGTCTGTTCCCTGGATTATTCAGCATCACTTTTGAATCTGTTCAATAAATACCCACCTTCGTATCTACTCACCTTGTCCTGGTCTGCTTCTGGGTTCTGGCTTTGTAACCCGTGACAGAACGATCCGGCCAGTAATGAACCCAGCGGACCTGGACTCTGTTCGCCATGCCATTACCCATCAGGAGAAGATGTTGGGACATCATAGCACGGCACTACAGGAGATAGCGTTGTCAGTTCGCAACCTTTCTACCAGTCTGACGGAGATCCAGGTCCAGCGCAGTTTTCCGGTGGAGAATCCACTACCGGTTTCACCCATCTCGCCTGCCGCTTCTGGAGCTGTGTCCTTCCGTGAGCCCAAGGTTCCGACGCCGGATAAATATGAGGGGGAGCTGGGAAGATGCCGTTCTTTCCTTATGCAGTGTGGATTAGTGTTCGATCTACAGCCCTACTCTTATGCCACAGACAAGGCTAGGATAGCCTTTGTTATTGAGTTGCTGCGTGGTCGAGCGCTGGAGTGGGCTTCAGCCGTTTGGGAACGACAGGACACCTGCATGGCTTCATACCAGGGGTTCACGGCCGAGATGAGGAAGCTATTCGACCATTCCGTCCGAGGTATGGACGCAGCTAGGCGCCTGTTTTCGCTTCGCCAAGGAACTCGCAGCGTTGTGCGACTTCGTGATCGAGTTCAGGACGTTGGCTGTGGAGAGTGGGTGGAATGAGGAGTATCTGCAAGCGGCCTTTTACCAGGGCCTGTCGGAGCAGCTCAAGGATGAGTTGATCTCCTATCCGGAGCCTAGTGACCTGGACAGCTTGGTAGCCTTGTCTATTCGGGTGGATAACCGAGTTCGAGAGCGAAGGAGGGAGAAGCAATGGGGCCTGTCCAATCGATCAGCTTCTCAGTTCCCAGTCGGGTCGGGGGGTGGACCAGAATTCGTCGATCATTGTCCTCCACACAGGATTAGTGGAGAGGTCCTGCCTTCCGATTCTGAACCCATGCAAGTGGGGCGGCACGGGTTAACCAAGGAGGAGCACCAACATAGACGTAAGACCAACTGCTGTCTCTACTGTGGTAGTTCGGGACATTACATCTCCACTTGTTCCCGGCGGTCGTCAAACTGCTCGGCTCGCTAAAGTTGGGAGGACTTTTAGCGAGCCAGTTTCAACCTCTCAATACCTCTGTCAGACCCCGTTTCCCGGCTACCCTCATGAACAGGAATCAGAGCTTAGCGATTAACGCTTTTGTCGATTCAGGTGCCGATGGAAGCTTTATTGATGCCGAAGTGGTGGAACAGCTGGGGCTTTCCAAGGAGCAATTACCGGAAGCCATTGAAGCTACCACTCTGAACGGCAGTAGTCTGGCACGTATCACGATGAGGACTGAACCGGTTAAGATGCTGTTGTCAGGGAATCATTCTGAGGTGATCTCATTCTTCATTCTGCCTTCTTCCCATGTTCCTCTGGTCCTTGGATACCCCTGGCTGAAGGAACACAATCCCACGTTCGATTGGGTGACGGGCAAGGTAACTAGTTGGAGCCTTGATTGTCATGCTAACTGTCTCAAGACTGCCTGTTCCCATTCGGTTCCCAGTCAGGTGATTGAGGCTAAACCCCCAGATTTGTCCCTGGTTCCCGAGACATATCACGATTTGGGGGAAGTGTTCAGTAAGCAGAGGGCTCTGTCACTCCCTCCCCACCGACCATATGATTGTGCCATCAACCTGTTCCCTGGAGCTGTCTATCCCAAGGGACGGTTATACAGTATCTCCCGACCTGAACGTGCGGCTTTGGAGACCTACATCAAGGAGTCCCTAGCTGCTGGCCTCATTCGTCCCTCGTCATCACCCCTGGGGGCAGGATTCTTCTTTGTGGGTAAGAAGGATGGCTCTCTTCGACCGTGTATTGATTATCGGGGGTTGAATGATATCACGGTTAAGAACAAGTATCCCCTGCCCTTGATGAGCTCTGCCTTCGACTCCTTACAGGGTGCTACTGTGTTCACCAAGCTAGACCTACGCAATGCGTATCACCTGGTCCGGATCAGAGAGGGGGACGAGTGGTTGACGGGTTTCAATACACCGATGGGTCACTTCGAGTATCAGGTGATGCCGTTTGGACTGACCAATGCTCCAGCTGTATTCCAGAGTATGGTGAATGACGTCCTAAGAGATATGATCGGTCTCTTTGTGTTTGTTTACCTGGATGACATTCTGATCTTCTCGAAGGAACCTTCCAACCACGTCCAGCATGTCAGGCAGGTTCTGCAGCGATTGTTGGAGAATCGCCTGTTCGTGAAGGCCGAGAAGTGCGAATTTCACGCCCACACTACATCCTTCCTCGGGTACATCATCTCCAGGGGAGAGATTAGGATGGATCAGGAGAAGGTTAGGGCGGTTCTGGAATGGGCCCAGCCCGGTACGAGATTGCAGCTCCAGAGGTTTCTGGGGTTTGCGAATTTCTACCGCAGATTCATCCGGGATTACAGCCGTGTGGCCGCTCCGTTAACTGCCCTGACTTCCAGTACCAGGACCTTCAATTGGAATCCGGAGGCGGACCGAGCGTTCCTGGATTTGAAGAGGCGATTCACCAACGCACCGATTCTCTCTCAACCTGACACGGCCCGTCAGTTCGTCGTTGAAGTGGATGCGTCTGATGTGGGGGTTGGCGCCATCCTGTCCCAGCGATGCTCCACTGACGGTAAACTCCATCCCTGCGCCTACTACTCTCGTCGTCTTTCGTCTGCGGAGAGGAACTACGATGTGGGTAACCGGGAGCTTCTCGCGGTGAAGCTTGCCTTGGAGGAGTGGCGCCACTGGTTGGAGGGGGCGGAGCAACCGTTTATTGTCTGGACTGACCACAAGAATCTTGCTTACGTGCAATCGGCTAGACGTCTCAACTCCCGTCAGGCCAGGTGGGCTTTGTTTTTCGGACGCTTTAATTTTTCCCTGACGTTCCGACCTGGATCTAAGAACGGCAAGGCGGACGCCTTGTCCCGGATGTTCTCCAAGACGGAGGAGAGTGGGGCCAAGACCGAGACGATTCTTCCCCGGAACTGTGTCGTGGGAGCAGTTATGTGGAAGATTGAGGAGGAGGTTATGGCGGCCCTTCGGACGCAGCCCGGTCCCGGTAACGGTCCACCCGGTCGGTTGTTTGTGCCTGAGTCGGTTCGTTCTGCTGTCCTCCAATGGTCCCACGCCAGCAAGATGGCTTGTCACCCTGGCGTGGCTCGGACGATGGCGTTTCTTCGCAGACGATTTTGGTGGCCTGCCATGGGAGAGGATACTCGGAGGTTTGTTGCTGCCTGTCCAGTGTGTGCACAGAATAAGAGTGCCAATCGGCCCAGCTCTGGACTACTTCACCCCCTCCCTATTCCCCGGCGACCATGGTCGCATCTGACCCTGGACTTTGTCACTGGGTTGCCCTCTTCTGAGGGGAACACGGTCGTTCTGACTATCGTGGACAGATTCAGCAAGTTCGCCCACTTTGTGCCCATTTCCAAGCTTCCCTCTGCCTCTGAGACGTCCGAGATCCTGGTTAGGGAGGTTTTCAGGGTCCACGGGTTGCCCAGTGACATCGTTTCCGACCGTGGTCCTCAGTTTACCTCTGCTGTCTGGTAGTCCTTCTGTTTGGCCATTGGAGCTACAGTCAGTCTCACATCTGGTTTTCACCCCCAATCTAATGGTCAGGCGGAGAGAGCCAACCAGAAGATGGAATCCACGCTACGCTGCCTTGTCTCCTCCAACCCCACCTCCTGGGTCTCTCAGCTGCCTTGGGTTGAGTATGCCCACAATACTCTCCCTACATCTGCCACTGGGATGTCTCCCTTCCAGTGCCTGTATGGCTACCAACCTCCCTTGTTTCCTTCTCAGGAGAAGGATCTCTCAGTGCCCTCTGTTCAGGCCCACATTCGTCGTTGCCACCGGACCTGGCATCGGGCCAGAAAGGCCCTCCTTAGAGTTTCTGACCGGTATCAGCTCCAGGCGAATCGTCGCCGGATTCCCGCTCCCACCTATACCATCGGAGATAGGGTCTGGTTGGCCACACGGGATCTTCCTCTACGGACTGAGTCTAGGAAGCTGTCACCGAAGTTCATTGGTCCGTTTGTGGTGGAGAAGGTGATCAATCCTGTTGCAGTTCGACTCAAGTTACCGAGAACGCTCAGAGTCCATCCCACCTTTCATGTCTCCTGCCTCAAGCCTGTTCTCCTCAGTCCTCTGTTGCCCCCTCCGCCTCCTCCTCCTCCCCCTCGGATGATCGGAGGTGGTCCTGCCTACACGGTGCGACGCATTATGGATTCCAGACGGCGGGGCCGGGGTTTCCAGTATCTCGTGGACTGAGAGGGGTATGGTCCTGAAGAGAGGAGTTGGATTCCTCGGCGACAGATCCTTGATGCTGACCTCCTTCGTGACTTCTACCGCCTCCATCCTGGCGCTCCGGGTAGTCCGCCCGGTGGCGTTCGTCGGAGGGGGGGTACTGTCATGAACCCTGCATCCTGAGTCGGTTCCTGCCTGTGTTGTCATTTTTCTGCTCGGGATCTCCAGTTTCCCGAGGGTTCTGGAACGCTCCCTGCCTGGTTGCCGGGCGACGTTGCTAGGCGGGAGCTCTCCTGATTTTCCGCACCTGCATCCCATCAGCGATCTGCACACCTGGTCCTGATCATCACCCTTTTTAGGCTCTGACCTGACATCCATTCCCTGCCGGATCGTTAGCCATGAACATCACTCACCCGGAACCTTCACCCAACCCCTGCCTGGTGGTTGGCGGCTGCCGAGCCATTATTGGACCTGCCACTGAACTCCCACCAACTCATCTCCGCCGCCCGGTCTGTTCCCTGGATTATTCAGCATCACTTTTGAATCTGTTCAATAAATACCCACCTTCGTATCTACTCACCTTGTCCTGGTCTGCTTCTGGGTTCTGGCTTTGTAACCCGTGACAGAACGATCCGGCCAGTAATGAACCCAGCGGACCTGGACTCTGTTCGCCATGCCATTACCCATCAGGAGAAGATGTTGGGACATCATAGCACGGCACTACAGGAGATAGCGTTGTCAGTTCGCAACCTTTCTACCAGTCTGACGGAGATCCAGGTCCAGCGCAGTTTTCCGGTGGAGAATCCACTACCGGTTTCACCCATCTCGCCTGCCGCTTCTGGAGCTGTGTCCTTCCGTGAGCCCAAGGTTCCGACGCCGGATAAATATGAGGGGGAGCTGGGAAGATGCCGTTCTTTCCTTATGCAGTGTGGATTAGTGTTCGATCTACAGCCCTACTCTTATGCCACAGACAAGGCTAGGATAGCCTTTGTTATTGAGTTGCTGCGTGGTCGAGCGCTGGAGTGGGCTTCAGCCGTTTGGGAACGACAGGACACCTGCATGGCTTCATACCAGGGGTTCACGGCCGAGATGAGGAAGCTATTCGACCATTCCGTCCGAGGTATGGACGCAGCTAGGCGCCTGTTTTCGCTTCGCCAAGGAACTCGCAGCGTTGTGCGACTTCGTGATCGAGTTCAGGACGTTGGCTGTGGAGAGTGGGTGGAATGAGGAGTATCTGCAAGCGGCCTTTTACCAGGGCCTGTCGGAGCAGCTCAAGGATGAGTTGATCTCCTATCCGGAGCCTAGTGACCTGGACAGCTTGGTAGCCTTGTCTATTCGGGTGGATAACCGAGTTCGAGAGCGAAGGAGGGAGAAGCAATGGGGCCTGTCCAATCGATCAGCTTCTCAGTTCCCAGTCGGGTCGGGGGGTGGACCAGAATTCGTCGATCATTGTCCTCCACACAGGATTAGTGGAGAGGTCCTGCCTTCCGATTCTGAACCCATGCAAGTGGGGCGGCACGGGTTAACCAAGGAGGAGCGCCAACATAGACGTAAGACCAACTGCTGTCTCTACTGTGGTAGTTCGGGACATTACATCTCCACTTGTTCCCGGCGGTCGTCAAACTGCTCGGCTCGCTAAAGTTGGGAGGACTTTTAGCGAGCCAGTTTCAACCTCTCAATACCTCTGTCAGACCCCGTTTCCCGGCTACCCTCATGAACAGGAATCAGAGCTTAGCGATTAACGCTTTTGTCGATTCAGGTGCCGATGGAAGCTTTATTGATGCCGAAGTGGTGGAACAGCTGGGGCTTTCCAAGGAGCAATTACCGGAAGCCATTGAAGCTACCACTCTGAACGGCAGTAGTCTGGCACGTATCACGATGAGGACTGAACCGGTTAAGATGCTGTTGTCAGGGAATCATTCTGAGGTGATCTCATTCTTCATTCTGCCTTCTTCCCATGTTCCTCTGGTCCTTGGATACCCCTGGCTGAAGGAACACAATCCCACGTTCGATTGGGTGACGGGCAAGGTAACTAGTTGGAGCCTTGATTGTCATGCTAACTGTCTCAAGACTGCCTGTTCCCATTCGGTTCCCAGTCAGGTGATTGAGGCTAAACCCCCAGATTTGTCCCTGGTTCCCGAGACATATCACGATTTGGGGGAAGTGTTCAGTAAGCAGAGGGCTCTGTCACTCCCTCCCCACCGACCATATGATTGTGCCATCAACCTGTTCCCTGGAGCTGTCTATCCCAAGGGACGGTTATACAGTATCTCCCGACCTGAACGTGAGGCTTTGGAGACCTACATCAAGGAGTCCCTAGCTGCTGGCCTCATTCGTCCCTCGTCATCACCCCTGGGGGCAGGATTCTTCTTTGTGGGTAAGAAGGATGGCTCTCTTCGACCGTGTATTGATTATCGGGGGTTGAATGATATCACGGTTAAGAACAAGTATCCCCTGCCCTTGATGAGCTCTGCCTTCGACTCCTTACAGGGTGCTACTGTGTTCACCAAGCTAGACCTACGCAATGCGTATCACCTGGTCCGGATCAGAGAGGGGGACGAGTGGTTGACGGGTTTCAATACACCGATGGGTCACTTCGAGTATCAGGTGATGCCGTTTGGACTGACCAATGCTCCAGCTGTATTCCAGAGTATGGTGAATGACGTCCTAAGAGATATGATCGGTCTCTTTGTGTTTGTTTACCTGGATGACATTCTGATCTTCTCGAAGGAACCTTCCAACCACGTCCAGCATGTCAGGCAGGTTCTGCAGCGATTGTTGGAGAATCGCCTGTTCGTGAAGGCCGAGAAGTGCGAATTTCACGCCCACACTACATCCTTCCTCGGGTACATCATCTCCAGGGGAGAGATTAGGATGGATCAGGAGAAGGTTAGGGCGGTTCTGGAATGGGCCCAGCCCGGTACGAGATTGCAGCTCCAGAGGTTTCTGGGGTTTGCGAATTTCTACCGCAGATTCATCCGGGATTACAGCCGTGTGGCCGCTCCGTTAACTGCCCTGACTTCCAGTACCAGGACCTTCAATTGGAATCCGGAGGCGGACCGAGCGTTCCTGGATTTGAAGAGGCGATTCACCAAAGCACCGATTCTCTCTCAACCTGACACGGCCCGTCAGTTCGTCGTTGAAGTGGATGCGTCTGATGTGGGGGTTGGCGCCATCCTGTCCCAGCGATGCTCCACTGACGGTAAACTCCATCCCTGCGCCTACTACTCTCGTCGTCTTTCGTCTGCGGAGAGGAACTACGATGTGGGTAACCGGGAGCTTCTCGCGGTGAAGCTTGCCTTGGAGGAGTGGCGCCACTGGTTGGAGGGGGCGGAGCAACCGTTTATTGTCTGGACTGACCACAATAATCTTGCTTACGTGCAATCGGCTAGACGTCTCAACTCCCGTCAGGCCAGGTGGGCTTTGTTTTTCGGACGCTTTAATTTTTCCCTGACGTTCCGACCTGGATCTAAGAACGGCAAGGCGGACGCCTTGTCCCGGATGTTCTCCAAGACGGAGGAGAGTGGGGCCAAGACCGAGACGATTCTTCCCCGGAACTGTGTCGTGGGAGCAGTTATGTGGAAGATTGAGGAGGAGGTTATGGCGGCCCTTCGGACGCAGCCCGGTCCCGGTAACGGTCCACCCGGTCGGTTGTTTGTGCCTGAGTCGGTTCGTTCTGCTGTCCTCCAATGGTCCCACGCCAGCAAGATGGCTTGTCACCCTGGCGTGGCTCGGACGATGGCGTTTCTTCGCAGACGATTTTGGTGGCCTGCCATGGGAGAGGATACTCGGAGGTTTGTTGCTGCCTGTCCAGTGTGTGCACAGAATAAGAGTGCCAATCGGCCCAGCTCTGGACTACTTCACCCCCTCCCTATTCCCCGGCGACCATGGTCGCATCTGGCCCTGGACTTTGTCACTGGGTTGCCCTCTTCTGAGGGGAACACGGTCGTTCTGACTATCGTGGACAGATTCAGCAAGTTCGCCCACTTTGTGCCCATTTCCAAGCTTCCCTCTGCCTCTGAGACGTCCGAGATCCTGGTTAGGGAGGTTTTCAGGGTCCACGGGTTGCCCAGTGACATCGTTTCCGACCGTGGTCCTCAGTTTACCTCTGCTGTCTGGAAGTCCTTCTGTTTGGCCATTGGAGCTACAGTCAGTCTCACATCTGGTTTTCACCCCCAATCTAATGGTCAGGCGGAGAGAGCCAACCAGAAGATGGAATCCACGCTACGCTGCCTTGTCTCCTCCAACCCCACCTCCTGGGTCTCTCAGCTGCCTTGGGTTGAGTATGCCCACAATACTCTCCCTACATCTGCCACTGGGATGTCTCCCTTCCAGTGCCTGTATGGCTACCAACCTCCCTTGTTTCCTTCTCAGGAGAAGGATCTCTCAGTGCCCTCTGTTCAGGCCCACATTCGTCGTTGCCACCGGACCTGGCATCGGGCCAGAAAGGCCCTCCTTAGAGTTTCTGACCGGTATCAGCTCCAGGCGAATCGTCGCCGGATTCCCGCTCCCACCTATACCATCGGAGATAGGGTCTGGTTGGCCACACGGGATCTTCCTCTACGGACTGAGTCTAGGAAGCTGTCACCGAAGTTCATTGGTCCGTTTGTGGTGGAGAAGGTGATCAATCCTGTTGCAGTTCGACTCAAGTTACCGAGAACGCTCAGAGTCCATCCCACCTTTCATGTCTCCTGCCTCAAGCCTGTTCTCCTCAGTCCTCTGTTGCCCCCTCCGCCTCCTCCTCCTCCCCCTCGGATGATCGGAGGTGGTCCTGCCTACACGGTGCGACGCATTATGGATTCCAGACGGCGGGGCCGGGGTTTCCAGTATCTCGTGGACTGGGAGGGGTATGGTCCTGAAGAGAGGAGTTGGATTCCTCGGCGACAGATCCTTGATGCTGACCTCCTTCGTGACTTCTACCGCCTCCATCCTGGCGCTCCGGGTAGTCCGCCCGGTGGCGTTCGTCGGAGGGGGGGTACTGTCATGAACCCTGCATCCTGAGTCGGTTCCTGCCTGTGTTGTCATTTTTCTGCTCGGGATCTCCAGTTTCCCGAGGGTTCTGGAACGCTCCCTGCCTGGTTGCCGGGCGACGTTGCTAGGCGGGAGCTCTCCTGATTTTCCGCACCTGCATCCCATCAGCGATCTGCACACCTGGTCCTGATCATCACCCTTTTTAGGCTCTGACCTGACATCCATTCCCTGCCGGATCGTTAGCCATGAACATCACTCACCCGGAACCTTCACCCAACCCCTGCCTGGTGGTTGGCGGCTGCCGAGCCATTATTGGACCTGCCACTGAACTCCCACCAACTCATCTCCGCCGCCCGGTCTGTTCCCTGGATTATTCAGCATCACTTTTGAATCTGTTCAATAAATACCCACCTTCGTATCTACTCACCTTGTCCTGGTCTGCTTCTGGGTTCTGGCTTTGTAACCCGTGACAGAACGATCCGGCCAGTAATGAACCCAGCGGACCTGGACTCTGTTCGCCATGCCATTACCCATCAGGAGAAGATGTTGGGACATCATAGCACGGCACTACAGGAGATAGCGTTGTCAGTTCGCAACCTTTCTACCAGTCTGACGGAGATCCAGGTCCAGCGCAGTTTTCCGGTGGAGAATCCACTACCGGTTTCACCCATCTCGCCTGCCGCTTCTGGAGCTGTGTCCTTCCGTGAGCCCAAGGTTCCGACGCCGGATAAATATGAGGGGGAGCTGGGAAGATGCCGTTCTTTCCTTATGCAGTGTGGATTAGTGTTCGATCTACAGCCCTACTCTTATGCCACAGACAAGGCTAGGATAGCCTTTGTTATTGAGTTGCTGCGTGGTCGAGCGCTGGAGTGGGCTTCAGCCGTTTGGGAATGACAGGACACCTGCATGGCTTCATACCAGGGGTTCACGGCCGAGATGAGGAAGCTATTCGACCATTCCGTCCGAGGTATGGACGCAGCTAGGCGCCTGTTTTCGCTTCGCCAAGGAACTCGCAGCGTTGTGCGACTTCGTGATCGAGTTCAGGACGTTGGCTGTGGAGAGTGGGTGGAATGAGGAGTATCTGCAAGCGGCCTTTTACCAGGGCCTGTCGGAGCAGCTCAAGGATGAGTTGATCTCCTATCCGGAGCCTAGTGACCTGGACAGCTTGGTAGCCTTGTCTATTCGGGTGGATAACCGAGGTCGAGAGCAAAGGAGGGAGAAGCAATGGGGCCCGTCCAATCGATCAGCTTCTCAGTTCCCAGTCGGGTCGGGGGGTGGACCAGAATTCGTCGATCATTGTCCTCCACACAGGATTAGTGGAGAGGTCCTGCCTTCCGATTCTGAACCCATGCAAGTGGGGCGGCACGGGTTAACCAAGGAGGAGCACCAACATAGACGTAAGACCAACTGCTGTCTCTACTGTGGTAGTTCGGGACATTACATCTCCACTTGTTCCCGGCGGTCGTCAAACTGCTCGGCTCGCTAAAGTTGGGAAGACTTTTAGCGAGCCAGTTTCAACCTCTCAATACCTCTGTCAGACCCCGTTTCCCGGCTACCCTCATGAACAGGAATCAGAGCTTAGCGATTAACGCTTTTGTCGATTCAGGTGCCGATGGAAGCTTTATTGATGCCGAAGTGGTGGAACAGCTGGGGCTTTCCAAGGAGCAATTACCGGAAGCCATTGAAGCTACCACTCTGAACGGCAGTAGTCTGGCACGTATCACGATGAGGACTGAACCGGTTAAGATGCTGTTGTCAGGGAATCATTCTGAGGTGATCTCATTCTTCATTCTGCCTTCTTCCCATGTTCCTCTGGTCCTTGGATACCCCTGGCTGAAGGAACACAATCCCACGTTCGATTGGGTGACGGGCAAGGTAACTAGTTGGAGCCTTGATTGTCATGCTAACTGTCTCAAGACTGCCTGTTCCCATTCGGTTTCCAGTCAGGTGATTGAGGCTAAACCCCCAGATTTGTCCCTGGTTCCCGAGACATATCACGATTTGGGGGAAGTGTTCAGTAAGCAGAGGGCTCTGTCACTCCCTCCCCACCGACCATATGATTGTGCCATCAACCTGTTCCCTGGAGCTGTCTATCCCAAGGGACGGTTATACAGTATCTCCCGACCTGAACGTGAGGCTTTGGAGACCTACATCAAGGAGTCCCTAGCTGCTGGCCTCATTCGTCCCTCGTCATCACCCCTGGGGGCAGGATTCTTCTTTGTGGGTAAGAAGGATGGCTCTCTTCGACCGTGTATTGATTATCGGGGGTTGAATGATATCACGGTTAAGAACAAGTATCCCCTGCCCTTGATGAGCTCTGCCTTCGACTCCTTACAGGGTGCTACTGTGTTCACCAAGCTAGACCTACGCAATGCGTATCACCTGGTCCGGATCAGAGAGGGGGACGAGTGGTTGACAGGTTTCAATACACCGATGGGTCAATTCGAGTATCAGGTGATGCCGTTTGGACTGACCAATGCTCCAGCTGTATTCCAGAGTATGGTGAATGACGTCCTAAGAGATATGATCGGTCTCTTTGTGTTTGTTTACCTGGATGACATTCTGATCTTCTCGAAGGAACCTTCCAACCACGTCCAGCATGTCAGGCAGGTTCTGCAGCGATTGTTGGAGAATCGCCTGTTCGTGAAGGCCGAGAAGTGCGAATTTCACGCCCACACTACATCCTTCCTCGGGTACATCATCTCCAGGGGAGAGATTAGGATGGATCAGGAGAAGGTTAGGGCGGTTCTGGAATGGGCCCAGCCCGGTACGAGATTGCAGCTCCAGAGGTTTCTGGGGTTTGCGAATTTCTACCGCAGATTCATCCGGGATTACAGCCGTGTGGCCGCTCCGTTAACTGCCCTGACTTCCAGTACCAGGACCTTCAATTGGAATCCGGAGGCGGACCGAGCGTTCCTGGATTTGAAGAGGCGATTCACCAACGCACCGATTCTCTCTCAACCTGACACGGCCCGTCAGTTCGTCGTTGAAGTGGATGCGTCTGATGTGGGGGTTGGCGCCATCCTGTCCCAGCGATGCTCCACTGACGGTAAACTCCATCCCTGCGCCTACTACTCTCGTCGTCTTTCGTCTGCGGAGAGGAACTACGATGTGGGTAACCGGGAGCTTCTCGCGGTGAAGCTTGCCTTGGAGGAGTGGCGCCACTGGTTGGAGGGGGCGGAGCAACCGTTTATTGTCTGGACTGACCACAAGAATCTTGCTTACGTGCAATCGGCTAGACGTCTCAACTCCCGTCAGGCCAGGTGGGCTTTGTTTTTCGGACGCTTTAATTTTTCCCTGACGTTCCGACCTGGATCTAAGAACGGCAAGGCGGACGCCTTGTCCCGGATGTTCTCCAAGACGGAGGAGAGTGGGGCCAAGACCGAGACGATTCTTCCCCGGAACTGTGTCGTGGGAGCAGTTATGTGGAAGATTGAGGAGGAGGTTATGGCGGCCCTTCGGACGCAGCCCGGTCCCGGTAACGGTCCACCCGGTCGGTTGTTTGTGCCTGAGTCGGTTCGTTCTGCTGTCCTCCAATGGTCCCACGCCAGCAAGATGGCTTGTCACCCTGGCGTGGCTCGGACGATGGCGTTTCTTCGCAGACGATTTTGGTGGCCTGCCATGGGAGAGGATACTCGGAGGTTTGTTGCTGCCTGTCCAGTGTGTGCACAGAATAAGAGTGCCAATCGGCCCAGCTCTGGACTACTTCACCCCCTCCCTATTCCCCGGCGACCATGGTCGCATCTGGCCCTGGACTTTGTCACTGGGTTGCCCTCTTCTGAGGGGAACACGGTCGTTCTGACTATCGTGGACAGATTCAGCAAGTTCGCCCACTTTGTGCCCATTTCCAAGCTTCCCTCTGCCTCTGAGACGTCCGAGATCCTGGTTAGGGAGGTTTTCAGGGTCCACGGGTTGCCCAGTGACATCGTTTCCGACCGTGGTCCTCAGTTTACCTCTGCTGTCTGGAAGTCCTTCTGTTTGGCCATTGGAGCTACAGTCAGTCTCACATCTGGTTTTCACCCCCAATCTAATGGTCAGGCGGAGAGAGCCAACCAGAAGATGGAATCCACGCTACGCTGCCTTGTCTCCTCCAACCCCACCTCCTGGGTCTCTCAGCTGCCTTGGGTTGAGTATGCCCACAATACTCTCCCTACATCTGCCACTGGGATGTCTCCCTTCCAGTGCCTGTATGGCTACCAACCTCCCTTGTTTCCTTCTCAGGAGAAGGATCTCTCAGTGCCCTCTGTTCAGGCCCACATTCGTCGTTGCCACCGGACCTGGCATCGGGCCAGAAAGGCCCTCCTTAGAGTTTCTGACCGGTATCAGCTCCAGGCGAATCGTCGCCGGATTCCCGCTCCCACCTATACCATCGGAGATAGGGTCTGGTTGGCCACACGGGATCTTCCTCTACGGACTGAGTCTAGGAAGCTGTCACCGAAGTTCATTGGTCCGTTTGTGGTGGAGAAGGTGATCAATCCTGTTGCAGTTCGACTCAAGTTACCGAGAACGCTCAGAGTCCATCCCACCTTTCATGTCTCCTGCCTCAAGCCTGTTCTCCTCAGTCCTCTGTTGCCCCCTCCGCCTCCTCCTCCTCCCCCTCGGAGGATCGGAGGTGGTCCTGCCTACACGGTGCGACGCATTATGGATTCCAGACGGCCGGGCCGGGTTTCCAGTATCTCGTGGACTGGGAGGGGTATGGTCCTGAAGAGAGGAGTTGGATTCCTCGGCGACAGATCCTTGATGCTGACCTCCTTCGTGACTTCTACCGCCTCCATCCTGGCGCTCCGGGTAGTCCGCCCGGTGGCGTTCGTCGGAGGGGGGGTACTGTCATGAACCCTGCATCCTGAGTCGGTTCCTGCCTGTGTTGTCATTTTTCTGCTCGGGATCTCCAGTTTCCCGAGGGTTCTGGAACGCCCTCTGCCTGGTTGCCGGGCGACGTTGCTAGGCGGGAGCTCTCCTGATTTTCCGCACCTGCATCCCATCAGCGATCTGCACACCTGGTCCTGATCATCACCCTTTTTAGGCTCTGACCTGACATCCATTCCCTGCCGGATCGTTAGGCATGAACATCACTCACCCGGAACCTTCACCCAACCCCTGCCTGGTGGTTGGCGGCTGCCGAGCCATTATTGGACCTGCCACTGAACTCCCACCAACTCATCTCCGCCGCCCGGTCTGTTCCCTGGATTATTCAGCATCACTTTTGAATCTGTTCAATAAATACCCACCTTCGTATCTACTCACCTTGTCCTGGTCTGCTTCTGGGTTCTGGCTTTGTAACCCGTGACAGAACGATCCGGCCAGTAATGAACCCAGCGGACCTGGACTCTGTTCGCCATGCCATTACCCATCAGGAGAAGATGTTGGGACATCATAGCACGGCACTACAGGAGATAGCGTTGTCAGTTCGCAACCTTTCTACCAGTCTGACGGAGATCCAGGTCCAGCGCAGTTTTCCGGTGGAGAATCCACTACCGGTTTCACCCATCTCGCCTGCCGCTTCTGGAGCTGTGTCCTTCCGTGAGCCCAAGGTTCCGACGCCGGATAAATATGAGGGGGAGCTGGGAAGATGCCGTTCTTTCCTTATGCAGTGTGGATTAGTGTTCGATCTACAGCCCTACTCTTATGCCACAGACAAGGCTAGGATAGCCTTTGTTATTGAGTTGCTGCGTGGTCGAGCGCTGGAGTGGGCTTCAGCCGTTTGGGAATGACAGGACACCTGCATGGCTTCATACCAGGGGTTCACGGCCGAGATGAGGAAGCTATTCGACCATTCCGTCCGAGGTATGGACGCAGCTAGGCGCCTGTTTTCGCTTCGCCAAGGAACTCGCAGCGTTGTGCGACTTCGTGATCGAGTTCAGGACGTTGGCTGTGGAGAGTGGGTGGAATGAGGAGTATCTGCAAGCGGCCTTTTACCAGGGCCTGTCGGAGCAGCTCAAGGATGAGTTGATCTCCTATCCGGAGCCTAGTGACCTGGACAGCTTGGTAGCCTTGTCTATTCGGGTGGATAACCGAGTTCGAGAGCAAAGGAGGGAGAAGCAATGGGGCCCGTCCAATCGATCAGCTTCTCAGTTCCCAGTCGGGTCGGGGGGTGGACCAGAATTCGTCGATCATTGTCCTCCACACAGGATTAGTGGAGAGGTCCTGCCTTCCGATTCTGAACCCATGCAAGTGGGGCGGCACGGGTTAACCAAGGAGGAGCACCAACATAGACGTAAGACCAACTGCTGTCTCTACCGTGGTAGTTCGGGACATTACATCTCCACTTGTTCCCGGCGGTCGTCAAACTGCTCGGCTCGCTAAAGTTGGGAAGACTTTTAGCGAGCCAGTTTCAACCTCTCAATACCTCTGTCAGACCCCGTTTCCCGGCTACCCTCATGAACAGGAATCAGAGCTTAGCGATTAACGCTTTTGTCGATTCAGGTGCCGATGGAAGCTTTATTGATGCTGAAGTGGTGGAACAGCTGGGGCTTTCCAAGGAGCAATTACCGGAAGCCATTGAAGCTACCACTCTGAACGGCAGTAGTCTGGCACGTATCACGATGAGGACTGAACCGGTTAAGATGCTGTTGTCAGGGAATCATTCTGAGGTGATCTCATTCTTCATTCTGCCTTCTTCCCATGTTCCTCTGGTCCTTGGATACCCCTGGCTGAAGGAACACAATCCCACGTTCGATTGGGTGACGGGCAAGGTAACTAGTTGGAGCCTTGATTGTCATGCTAACTGTCTCAAGACTGCCTGTTCCCATTCGGTTCCCAGTCAGGTGATTGAGGCTAAACCCCCAGATTTGTCCCTGGTTCCCGAGACATATCACGATTTGGGGGAAGTGTTCAGTAAGCAGAGGGCTCTGTCACTCCCTCCCCACCGACCATATGATTGTGCCATCAACCTGTTCCCTGGAGCTGTCTATCCCAAGGGACGGTTATACAGTATCTCCCGACCTGAACGTGAGGCTTTGGAGACCTACATCAAGGAGTCCCTAGCTGCTGGCCTCATTCGTCCCTCGTCATCACCCCTGGGGGCAGGATTCTTCTTTGTGGGTAAGAAGGATGGCTCTCTTCGACCGTGTATTGATTATCGGGGGTTGAATGATATCACGGTTAAGAACAAGTATCCCCTGCCCTTGATGAGCTCTGCCTTCGACTCCTTACAGGGTGCTACTGTGTTCACCAAGCTAGACCTACGCAATGCGTATCACCTGGTCCGGATCAGAGAGGGGGACGAGTGGTTGACGGGTTTCAATACACCGATGGGTCACTTCGAGTATCAGGTGATGCCGTTTGGACTGACCAATGCTCCAGCTGTATTCCAGAGTATGGTGAATGACGTCCTAAGAGATATGATCGGTCTCTTTGTGTTTGTTTACCTGGATGACATTCTGATCTTCTCGAAGGAACCTTCCAACCACGTCCAGCATGTCAGGCAGGTTCTGCAGCGATTGTTGGAGAATCGCCTGTTCGTGAAGGCCGAGAAGTGCGAATTTCACGCCCACACTACATCCTTCCTCGGGTACATCATCTCCAGGGGAGAGATTAGGATGGACCAGGAGAAGGTTAGGGCGGTTCTGGAATGGGCCCAGCCCGGTACGAGATTGCAGCTCCAGAGGTTTCTGGGGTTTGCGAATTTCTACCGCAGATTCATCCGGGATTACAGCCGTGTGGCCGCTCCGTTAACTGCCCTGACTTCCAGTACCAGGACCTTCAATTGGAATCCGGAGGCGGACCGAGCGTTCCTGGATTTGAAGAGGCGATTCACCAACGCACCGATTCTCTCTCAACCTGACACGGCCCGTCAGTTCGTCGTTGAAGTGGATGCGTCTGATGTGGGGGTTGGCGCCATCCTGTCCCAGCGATGCTCCACTGACGGTAAACTCCATCCCTGCGCCTACTACTCTCGTCTTCTTTCGTCTGCGGAGAGGAAGTACGATGTGGGTAACCGGGAGCTTCTCGCGGTGAAGCTTGCCTTGGAGGAGTGGCGCCACTGGTTGGAGGGGGCGGAGCAACCGTTTATTGTCTGGACTGACCACAAGAATCTTGCTTACGTGCAATCGGCTAGACGTCTCAACTCCCGTCAGGCCAGGTGGGCTTTGTTTTTCGGACGCTTTAATTTTTCCCTGACGTTCCGACCTGGATCTAAGAACGGCAAGGCGGACGCCTTGTCCCGGATGTTCTCCAAGACGGAGGAGAGTGGGGCCAAGACCGAGACGATTCTTCCCCGGAACTGTGTCGTGGGAGCAGTTATGTGGAAGATTGAGGAGGAGGTTATGGCGGCCCTTCGGACGCAGCCCGGTCCCGGTAACGGTCCACCCGGTCGGTTGTTTGTGCCTGAGTCGGTTCGTTCTGCTGTCCTCCAATGGTCCCACGCCAGCAAGATGGCTTGTCACCCTGGCGTGGCTCGGACGATGGCGTTTCTTCGCAGACGATTTTGGTGGCCTGCCATGGGAGAGGATACTCTGAGGTTTGTTGCTGCCTGTCCAGTGTGTGCGCAGAATAAGAGTGCCAATCGGCCCAGCTCTGGACTACTTCACCCCCTCCCTATTCCCCGGCGACCATGGTCGCATCTGGCCCTGGACTTTGTCACTGGGTTGCCCTCTTCTGAGGGGAACACGGTCGTTCTGACTATCGTGGACAGATTCAGCAAGTTCGCCCACTTTGTGCCCATTTCCAAGCTTCCCTCTGCCTCTGAGACGTCCGAGATCCTGGTTAGGGAGGTTTTCAGGGTCCACGGGTTGCCCAGTGACATCGTTTCCGACCGTGGTCCTCAGTTTACCTCTGCTGTCTGGAAGTCCTTCTGTTTGGCCATTGGAGCTACAGTCAGTCTCACATCTGGTTTTCACCCCCAATCTAATGGTCAGGCGGAGAGAGCCAACCAGAAGATGGAATCCACGCTACGCTGCCTTGTCTCCTCCAACCCCACCTCCTGGGTCTCTCAGCTGCCTTGGGTTGAGTATGCCCACAATACTCTCCCTACATCTGCCACTGGGATGTCTCCCTTCCAGTGCCTGTATGGCTACCAACCTCCCTTGTTTCCTTCTCAGGAGAAGGATCTCTCAGTGCCCTCTGTTCAGGCCCACATTCGTCGTTGCCACCGGACCTGGCATCGGGCCAGAAAGGCCCTCCTTAGAGTTTCTGACCGGTATCAGCTCCAGGCGAATCGTCGCCGGATTCCCGCTCCCACCTATACCATCGGAGATAGGGTCTGGTTGGCCACACGGGATCTTCCTCTACGGACTGAGTCTAGGAAGCTGTCACCGAAGTTCATTGGTCCGTTTGTGGTGGAGAAGGTGATCAATCCTGTTGCAGTTCGACTCAAGTTACCGAGAACGCTCAGAGTCCATCCCACCTTTCATGTCTCCTGCCTCAAGCCTGTTCTCCTCAGTCCTCTGTTGCCCCCTCCGCCTCCTCCTCCTCCCCCTCGGATGATCGGAGGTGGTCCTGCCTACACGGTGCGACGCATTATGGATTCCAGACGGCGGGGCCGGGGTTTCCAGTATCTCGTGGACTGGGAGGGGTATGGTCCTGAAGAGAGGAGTTGGATTCCTCGGCGACAGATCCTTGATGCTGACCTCCTTCGTGACTTCTACCGCCTCCATCCTGGCGCTCCGGGTAGTCCGCCCGGTGGCGTTCGTCGGAGGGGGGGTACTGTCATGAACCCTGCATCCTGAGTCGGTTCCTGCCTGTGTTGTCATTTTTCTGCTCGGGATCTCCAGTTTCCCGAGGGTTCTGGAACGCTCCCTGCCCGGTTGCCGGGCGACGTTGCTAGGCGGGAGCTCTCCTGATTTTCCGCACCTGCATCCCATCAGCGATCTGCACACCTGGTCCTGATCATCACCCTTTTTAGGCTCTGACCTGACATCCATTCCCTGCCGGATCGTTAGCCATGAACATCACTCACCCGGAACCTTCACCCAACCCCTGCCTGGTGGTCGGCGGCTGCCGAGCCATTATTGGACCTGCCACTGAACTCCCACCAACTCATCTCCGCCGCCCGGTCTGTTCCCTGGATTATTCAGCATCACTTTTGAATCTGTTCAATAAATACCCACCTTCGTATCTACTCACCTTGTCCTGGTCTGCTTCTGGGTTCTGGCTTTGTAACCCGTGACAGATAGAGCTAAAAGAAGGAAGCCTGTAGAGAATAAACATATTCCAAAACATGCATCCTGTTTGCAACAAAGCACTAAAGTAATACTGCAGAAAATGTGGCAAAGAAATTAAATTTTTGTCCTGAATACAAAACGTTGTGTTTGGGGCAAATCCAACACAACACATCACTGAGTACCACTCTTCATGTTTTCAAGCATGGTGGTGGCTGAACCATGTTATGGGTATGCTTGTCATCGGCAAGGTCTAGGGAGTATTACATACAAATAAATAGAATACAGCTATAAGGCAAAATTCAAGAGAAAAACCTGGTTCAGTCTGATTTGCACCATTTCAGTGGAGGCGAAAACACAAGACCAGATATACACTGGATTTGCTTACCATTAAATGTTCCTGAGTGGTCTAGTTACAGTTAGGGCTTAAATCGGCTTGAAAATATATGGCAAGACTTGAAAATGGCTGTCTAGCAATGATCAACAATCAACTTGACAGAGCTTGAAGAATTTAAAAAAGAATAATGGTCAAATATTGTCCAATCCAGGTGTGCAAAGCTCTTAGGAGACGTACCCAAAAACACTCACAGCTGTAATCACTGCCAAAGGTGCTTCTACAAAGTATTGACTCAGGGGTGTGAATATGTACTGTATGTAAATTCGATTTTTCTGTATTTCATTTTCAATACATTTGCAAAACAATTCTAAAAATATGTTTTCACTTTGTCATTATGGGGTAAGGTGTGTAGATGGATGAGATTTTTGCATTATTTTTTATTTATTTTTAATTCAGGCTGTAAGACAACAAAATGTGGAATAAGTGAAGAGGTATGAATACTTTTTGAAGGCAATTTATTTAACAATTGGCCTTTTATGGTATAGCAACCAGTTTCCACTTTTCATTCATATCAATATACCTTTCAGCATGTATCTGTTACAATGTCCATATCTGAAGTCATGATCGCTGTCAACAACATTTATCTGTTACAATGTCCATACCGTGGGGAAAAAAAGTATTTAGTCAGCCACCAATTGTGCAAGTTCTCCCTCTCTGGGGTTCAGGAGGGTTGATGAGGGCCAGAGCAGGTATAACAGTATGTTCACTATTGTTGAGGGCAGTGTGATGATCCCCAGAGCTAGAGCAGGACAGACAACAGGACTTGTCATTGTGTCCAAGCCAACAGGCAGGACCTCCTCCTTTTCTTCTGTAGTCTTTATATGTCACTGTTATCACAACCCCCCCCCCCCCCCCCCTCCACTCTACCTCCCAGTAACAGCGTCCAGTCAGACCCTCTCTACACAGCACCTGTCTCCAGTCGTCAAATCTCTCTGGGTGATCAGGATACGGCTGCTTCTCTTTAACCCTCTCTACCCTTCTGTTCTCCTCAGACAGAGTGAGTTTTCTGTGTGCTGTGTTTGGGTCCAGTGTGAGATCACAGGCATCTGCAGACAGGAAGAGAGGGAATTGGCTAAAATTTGTCAGAATGTGAGTCTTTAATAACACGTTTGTATTGGTCAATAATTGGATTCCTCATAACCAACGCGCTTACATTTCTTCAGTAGCTGTAGTTTTACCCAGAACTCTTCATTATGGTCCACACTGTGGGAGAGACAGAGGAACAGGCAGAGTGAGTGACACAGTCTGTGTATGTACACCACAATATATAATGGTCACAGTAACTGTACTAACTTGAGTTTCTCCAGTCTACAGTGTGGATCATCCAGTCTAGCAGAGAGCAGCTTCACTCCAGAGTCTCCAGGGTGATTGTAGCTCAGGGGTTTGACCTCAGAGCTGAAGCCAGAGAAGCACAGCCTTCTTCCTGTGTGACTCTACAGAATGACAGCCTGCAGAGAGGTCGTGATTTTACAACAGGACTGCTGCCTCCTAGTGGTGATAGCTTATACACAGTATGTACATATTTCCAATAAAACCAATACTGTTCCTAAATACTAACCTCTCTAGTTTACAATGTGGATCCTCCAGTTAAAACAGTATTTACCTTATTGGTTGAGCTGACTTACTGGCTACTGTAATGACAACATGATTTGACACGTCATCTTTGTATTGAGCATGTACGTTTCTAAGTACTAACCTCAGTTTCTCTAGTTTCCAGTGTGGATTCCCCAGTCTAGCAGAGAGCAGCTTCACTCCTGAATCCTGCAGGTCATTGCTACTCAGATCCAGCTCTCTCAGGTGAGAGGAGTTTGAGCTGAGAGCTGAGGCCAACGCTTCCCAACATTTCTCTGTCAGATAACATCCATTCAGCCACAACCGGATAACATATTACAACATGAGGAGTAACAAGTAAACAACGTTGAAAACAACACTAGAAAAAAAACATTAAAGACAAAACAAACAATTCCATTAAATCAGGCTAATCTATTTAAATGAATTATTTGCAAAGAAAGCCTCTATGGGCAGTGAACATGAGGCATCAAGCGTATCAAAAGTTTTAGTCTGCTAGTATTACGGTAATTTGTATTTATACCAATAGGTAAGAATCTTTGGACCATGCTTCCAAGTAAAAGCAATTATTACCAAGAAGAAATGCATCTGAATATGCTCTCGGGTGATAATTTGACCCTTACAAACAGTCCAACAATCAATGAGTTCTCATCATGTGAGAAACCCTCCCAAAGTACTAACCTCAGTGTCTGTAGTTTACAGTGTGGATGTTTCAGAGCAGCAAAGAGTTCCCTCCCACCCCCATCAGACAGTCCACTGGTGCTCATGTCCAGGTCCAGTTCTCTCAGAGATGAGTCTGCTGATTGGAGAATGGAGGCCAGTGATCCCCAGTGGTGTTCAGAGAGTCTAAAGCCAACCAGTTTGTAAAAAACAGTCTGTAAAAAAAGAGACAAAATCACTCATACGTAACAGCATTTTTCAGAACCTGTCCTTTCAGATGTTAACACATTCAGCAAGTCAAAATCTTCCTCAGATAAGTCTGGTGTATGTGTCTGAAGTTCTGTGAGTTAAAAAAATGTAATGTTCAAGGCATGATAATTAAAAATATATATACTGTGTGCTATAGCTTGGAAAATAAATAAATGTGACTCTGGATGACATAATGATGTTTGTTTCCAACATTAGGGCTGTTTTCCTAAAGAAGTTAAATCCGCTTCGTGTTTTGTTTCCTTGCTACTATAGTAATGAGTATCGCGATACTGGTATCGTCTGGCCCTGTAATTCATGCAGTCATATGAATTGTCACATCGTGCAGGTCTGGGAAACGACATTTGTAACATGGTAGAGGTTGCCTTCTAGGTAGGTACTAATCACATGCAGGCTCCAGTGGTGGGGTGGACCGGACCACAGGAGGCAGAGACCACCAGGCCGCCCAGTGGGACCAGAGCCTGAGATCCCCAACGTGGGGCAGGAGACGGACAAAAACTCTCTCTCTCTCTCTCAAAGGGCTTTATTGACATGGGAAACATGTTTATATTGCCAAAACAAGTGAAGTAGATAATAAATAAAAGTCAAATAAAGAATCAGAAGTGAACAGTAAACATAACACTCACAAAAGTTTCAAAAGCATAGAGACATTTTAAACGTTATATTACTGTGGGGCGGTCCAGCTCCCGAAGTCACTTATCAACCGTATGGAAGGATTACTCTGTGTTGTCTTAGGAATGCCTCACTATCTCTCCAACCGCCATTCCGTCTCACCTCTGAGAAGCAGAGGTTCTGTTGTCATTACATCCTGTAGGTCTGATATCTGATTGGAGGTTAAATTTACAGTAATACTATCGATCAACAACTCAGATTTTTGAATCCAAACAACTCAGATGTTATAAAAGGATTTTAGATTCATTGTCCATTTCTCTTTTTTTGTTCCTGACCTGCGCTGGTGAGATATCAACACTCTTTCTTTCTCTCTCCACCCCAGGGACTCTTGGGGCATGACCTTTCAGGCTATGACCTCTCTCTTTCTCTCTCGGAACATGCCTTGAATCATGCTTCTTAATGCTTTGTAACTTCAGCTTAAGTCTTGCATGTGAATCCATTGATTTTACAAAGTCATTAAATAGACTTGTATTTAGAATGCCATTCTCAGACCTTTCTTGTGATTGCCTATGCTGTAACTCAACCATTGTCTCTTGCATATTGCTAAATCCTCTTTATGGTGTCAGATAAACATTTTAATAGGTAAATTGCATAGTCTTATTAGTAGTTGCATGTAAGGTATGTATAATATACACACTACATTTATGTGATCAGGTATTCTGCCAGCACTCCAATTTGCTTTGTTTGTTGGTTAGTTCTTTCCAATGTGTCAAGTAATTATCTTTTTGTTTTATCATGATTTGATTGGGTCTAATTGTGTTGCTTTCCTGGGGTCTGTTTGTGAACAGAGCCCCAGGACCAGCTTGCTTAGGGCACTCTTTTCTAGGTTAATCTCTCTGTAGGTGATGGCTTTGTTATGGAAGGTTTTTTCAATTGCTTCCTTTTAGGTGGTTGTAGAATTTAAATGCTATTTTCTGGATTTAGATCATTAGCGGGTATCATCCCAATTCTGCTCTGCATGAATTATTTGGTGTTTTACATTATACACAGAGGATGTTTTTGCTGAATTCTGCATTCAGAGTCTCAATTTGGTGTCTGTCCCATTTTGTGACTTCTTGGTTGGTGAGCGGACCCCAGACCTCACAACCCTAGAGGGCAATGGGTTCTATAACTGATTCAAGTATTTTTAGCCAGATCCTAATTGGGATGTCAAATTTTCTGTTCCTTTTGATGGCGTAGAAGGCCCTTCTTGCCTTGTCTCTCAGATCGTTCATAGCTTTGTGGAAGTTACCTGTGGTGCTGATGTTTAGGCCTAGGTATGTATAGTTTTCTGTGTGCTCTAGGACAACGGTGTCTAGATGGAATTTGTATTTGTGGTCCTGGCAACTGGACTTTTTTTGGAACACCATTATTTTGGTCTTACTGAGATTTACTGTCAAGGCCCAGGTCTGACTAAATCTGTGCAGAAGATCTAGGTGCTGCTGTAGGCCCTCCTTGGTTGGGGACAGAAGCACCAGATCATCAGCAAACAGTAGACATTTGACTTCAGATTCTGGTAGGGTGAGGCCGGGTGCTGCAGACTGTTCTAGTGCCCTCGCCAATTAGTTGAAATATATGTTGAAGAGAGCGGGGCGCAAGCTGCATGGCCCCAAATTTTTACCGCACACTTGTGTACATTGATTTTATATTGATGTATGTTTTCCCCCAACATCACTTTCCATCAATTTATACAGCAGACCCTCATGCCAAATTGAGTCAAACGATTTTGATTGATTTTTTTTTAAATCAACAAAGCATGAGAATACTTTGCTTTTGTTTTTTGTTTTTTTGTCAGTTAGGGTGTGCAGGGTGAATACGTGGTCTGTCGTTCGGTAATTTGGTAAAAGCCTATTTGACATTTGCTCAGGAAATGTAGGAGTCTGCTGTTAATGATAACGCAGAGGATTTTCACGAGGTTGCTGTTGAAGCATATCCCACCGTAGTTATTGGGGTCAAATTTCTCTTCACTTTTGTGGATTTCGGGTAATCAGTCCTTGGTTCCAAATATTGTGGAAGATGCTAGAGCTAAGGACGATGTTAAAGAGTTTAAGAATTTTGGTCTGTATATTTTATCATTTCATTTAGGATACCATCAACACCACATACCTTTTTGGGTTTGTATTTTGTCCTGTATAGATGTCGGATCTGCTGTATAGGGCCATAAGCAAACAAGAAAATGCTCACCCAGAGGCTCATTGTGTCCGGTGACTTTAATGCAGGAAAACTGAAATCCGTTTTTAGCTCATTTCTACCAGCATGTCACCTGTGCAACTAGAGGCTACTCCACACACAGGGACGCATACACATCACTTCCTCGCACTCAATTTGGGAAATCTGACTCTATCCTCCTGATTACAAGCAACAATTCTAACAGAAAGTACCAATACAGAAGTGGTCCGATTAAGCGGATGCTAAACTACAGGACTGTTTTTCGTTAGCACAGACTGGAATATGTTCTGGGATTCATCCGATGGCATTGAGGAGTTTACCACATCAGTCACAGGTATTTATGTGTTTAGCATTGAAAGAAAATGAAAATCACTAAATAAACTTGTTGCTGTGAAGTGACTCTTAATCCAATGCCATGACTTCGACTTTCCATCTTACTGTCACAGAAACAGGAAGTGACTATGGGCACCATTTTCATATAGAAAACACCCAGATACTCTTTCACAAACTGGCGCCCTATGTGTCCATAGCAATGCAACACACTTGAAGAAGCAGAAAGTAAGATATTCAGAAAAATATTTATAAGGATTTTTTACAATCTTTTTTTTTACAGGGGTTGGGGTTAATTAAGACCCAACCTGTAGTGTTTAGGAGTGTTTTTCTACACCATACTCAGGTCTTTTAATCAATCACATCTCTGTTCTTGTGTCTCATACTCAGGGGTGAAAGTAAGCCTGTATGGGTCTTTACAGAGGCCTGGCTAAATAAATAGATGGGATATGCCATATCAGCAGAGGTGGGACCAAGTCACAAAGTCACACGTTCCAAGTCTCAGGTCAAGTCCCAAGTAGAATGGGTCGAGTCTCGAGTCAAATCGTACATTCTAAGAGCAAGTCAAGTCAAGTCAACTAGGGATATCACGTCACGTTGTCACTTTCTCTGGAGTCCAGACCAAGCAGGATCATACTGTCTACCTGTATGCAGCGGAGGTTGCAGGATGGGATGGAAAGCATAAGGCACTGCATAGCAGTGCTAACTGTGCCACTAGAGATCCTGGTTCGAATCCAGGCTCTGTCGCAGCCGGCCGCGACCGGGAGACTCATGGGCGGCGCACAATTGGCCCAGCGTCGTCCAGGGTAGGGGAGGGAATGGCCGGCAGGGATGTAGCTCAGTTGATAGAGCATGGCGTTTGCAACGCCAGGGTTATGGGTTCGATTCCCACGGGAGGCCAGTATAAAAAAAAATGTATTCACTAACTGTAAGTCGCTCTGGATAAGAGCGTCTGCTAAATGACTAAAATGTAAATAAAAAATGTGAAAGCATGATCTGTCTGTAGCCTTTTTCTTCCTCACAGATATCATCATTAATTTGTTCCATCTTCAAGGTAGTGAGCTGTTACAGCCACCTTTAGACATATAGCCAGTACATATACATATAGCCAGTACATATACATATATCCAGTACATATACATATATCCAGTACATATACATATATCCAGTACATATACATATACCCAGTACATATACATATATCCAGTACATATATCCAGTACATGTACATATATCCAGTACATATATCCAGTACATGTACATATATCCAGTACATATACAGTGGGGGAAAAAAGTATTTAGTCAGCCACCAATTGTGCAAGTTCTCCCACTTAAAAAGATGAGAGAGGCCTGTAATTTTCATCATAGGTACACGTCAACTATTGTCACGATCGTCGTAAGAACTGGACCAAGGCGCAGCGTGATAGGCGTACATCTTTTAATGAGTACTTTACATCCACAACAAAACGATACGTGAAGTCTAAAGGTTCTACACCAAAACAAACCTATACAGAACAAGATCCCACAATAAACTAGTGCCAACCAGCTGCCTAAGTATGGTTCCCAATCAGAGACACCGAGAATCAGTTGCCTCTGATTGGGAACCACCCTGGCCAACATAGAAAACACGAACTAGAACGAAACATAGAAAATACAACATACACACTACACACCCTGGCTCAACATTAAAGAGTCCCCAGAGCCAGGGCGTGACAGTACCCCCCCTCCCCCCAAAGGCGCGGACTGTGACCGCGCCAACCAAACTCAAGAGGGTAGGGGCCGGGTGGGCATTCCGCCTCGGAGGCGGATCCGGCTCCGGGCGCGACCACCACTCTTTCGCCACCCCCCCATAGCGCCCCTGGTCTGGTCTGGCCCCGCTGGCCGGAGCTGGACTGGACACCGGTGGAGCGGATTGCTCAGGCTCCGGTGTGGAGCAGCTGACCGGTGCCCGACCAGGCACCGGTGGAACAGGCATGGGCTGTGCCGGACTGACGACGCGCACCACTGGCTTGGTGCGGGGAGCAGGGACGGGCTGGACCGGGCTGACGACGCGCACCACTGGCTTGGTGCGGGGAGCAGGAACAGGCCGGACCGGGCTGACGACGCGCACCACTGGCTTGGTGCGGGGAGCAGGAACGGGCCGGACCGGGCTGACGACGCGCACCACTGGCTTGGTGCGGGGAGCAGGAACGGGCCGGACCGGGCTGGCGACGCGCACCACTGGCTTGGTGCGGAGAGCAGGAACAGGCCGGACCGTACTGGGAACACACACCACTGGCCTTGTGCGGGGATCAGGAACAGGCCGGACCGGGCTGGTGACACGCACCACTGGCTTGGTGCGGTGAGCAGGTACAGGCCGGACCGAGCTGGCGACGCGCACCACTGGCTTGGTGCGGGGAGCAGGAACGGGCCGGACCGGGCTGGCGACGCGCACCACAGGCTTGGTGTGAGGGGCAGGAACAGGCCGGACCGAGCTGGCGACGCGCACCACAGGCTTGGTGCGGGGAGCAGGAACAGGCCGGACCGGGCTGGCGACGCGCACCACTGGCTTGGTGCGAGGGACAGGAACAGGCCGGACCGGTAACACACCCCAGTACCTCTCGCCGTACCTCTACACTCTCCTTCCCCCTCATGACCAATGGCCCCCGTAACCTGGTGGCCTCCTCTCCTAGTCCACAAACTCGCCCTGTAGCTGCCTCCAGCAGCCGTACCTCCTCTCTCACCAGGGCTTTAACTTTTGCCCATGGCCCTATTCCCGCGAACATGTCCTCCCAAGACCACCATTCGCCCACCTGGGACATCGCCAACTTCTCCAGTTCCTTTCCCGGTGTTTGCTCCTGAACACGCTGCTTGGTCCTTGTTTGGTGGGATCTTCTGTCAAGATCGTCGTAAGAACCGGACCAAGGCGCAGCGTGATAGGCGTACATCTTTTAATGAGTACTTTACATCCACAACAAAACAACAAAACGATACGTGAAGTCTAAAGGTTCTACACCAAAACAAACCTATACAGAACAAGATCCCACAATAAACTAGTGCCAACCGGCTGCCTAAGTATGGTTCCCAATCAGAGACAACGAGAATCAGCTGCCTATGATTGGGAACCACCCTGGCCAACATAGAAAACACGAACTAGAACGAAACATAGAAAATACAACATAGACACTACACACCCTGGCTCAACATTAAAGAGTCCCCAGAGCCAGGGAGTGACAACTATGACAGACAAAATGAGGAAAAAAAATCCAGAAAATCACATTGTAGGATTTTTAATGAATTTATTTGCAAATTATGGTGGAAAATAAGTATTTGGTCAATAACAAAAGTTTCTCAATACTTTGTTATATACCCTTTGTTGGCAATGACACAGGTCAAACGTTTTCTGTAAGTCTTCACAAGGTTTTCACACACTGTTGCTGGTATTTTGGCCCATTCCTCCATGCAGATCTCCTCTAGAGCAGTGATGTTTTGGGGCTGTCGCTGGGCAACACAGACTTTCAACTCCCTCTAAAGATTTTCTATGGGGTTGAGATCTGGAGACTGGCTAGGCCACTCCAGGACCTTGAAATGCTTCTTACGAAGCCACTCCTTCGTTGCCCGGGCGGTGTGTTTGGGATCATTGTCATGCTGAAAGTCCCAGCCACGTTTCATCTTCAATGCCCTTGCTGATTGAAGGAGGTTTTCACTCAAAATCTCACGATACATGGCCCCATTCATTCTTTCCTTTACACAGATCAGTCGTCCTGGTCCCTTTGCAGAAAAACAGCCCCAAAGCATGATGTTTCCACCCCCATGCTTCACAGTAGGTATGGTGTTCTTTGGATGCAACTCAGCATTCTTTGTCCTCCAAACACGACGAGTTGAGTTTTTACCAAAAGGTTCTATTTTGGTTTCATCTGACCATATGACATTCTCCCAATCCTCTTCTGGATCATCCAAATGCACTCTAGCAAACTTCAGACGGGCCTGGACATGTACTGGCTTAAGCAGGGGGACACGTCTGGCACTGCAGGATTTGAGTCCCTGGCGGCGTAGTGTGTTACTGATGGTAGGCTTTGTTACTTTGGTCCCAGCTCTCTGCAGGTCATTCACTAGGTCCCCCCGTGTGGTTCTGGGATTTTTGCTCACCGTTCTTGTGATCATTTTGACCCCACGGGGTGAGATCTTGCGTGGAGCCCCAGATCGAGGGAGATTATCAGTGGTCTTGTATGTCTACCATTTCCTAATAATTGCTCCCACAGTTGATTTCTTCAAACCAAGCTGCTTACCTATTGCAGATTCAGTCTTCCCAGCCTGGTGCAGGTCTACAATTTTGTTTCTGGTGTCATTTGACAGCTCTTTGGTCTTGGCCATAGTGGAGTTTGGAGTGTGACTGTTTGAGGTTGTGGACAGGTGTCTTTTATACTGATAACAAGTTCAAACAGGTGCCATTAATACAGGTAACGAGTGGAGGACAGAGGAGCCTCTTAAAGAATAAGTTACAGGTCTGTGAGAGCCAGAAATCTTGCTTGTTTGTAGGTGACCAAATACTTATTTTCCACCATAATTTGCAAATAAAATCATTAAAAATCCTACAATGTGATTTTTGGATTATTTTTTCTCAATTTGTCTGTCATATTTGACGTGTACCTATGATGAAAAGTACAGGCCTCTCTCATCATTTTAAGTGGGAGAACTTGCACAATTGGTGGCTGACTAAATACTTCATTTCCCCACTGTATCTGAAGTCATGATCACTGTCAACAACACCCCATCGTGTCCAGTCAGACCCTCTCTACACCGCACCTGTCTCCAGTCGTCAAATCTCTCTGGGTGATCAGGATACGGCTGCTTCTCTTTAACCCTCTCTACCCTTCTGTTCTCCTCAGACAGAGTGAGTTTTCTGTGTGCTGTGTTTGGGTCCAGTGTGAGATCACAGGCATCTGCAGACAGGAAGAGAGGGAATTGGCTAGAATTTGTCAGAATGTGAGTCTTTAATAACACGTTTGTATTGGTCAATAATTGGATTCCTCATAACCAACGCGCGTTCATTTCTTCAGTAGCTGTGGATTTACCCAGAACTCTTCATTATGGTCCACACTGTGGGAGAGCTGGAGGAACAGGCAGAGTGAGGGACACAGTCTGTGTATGTATACCACAATAATGGTCACAGTAACTGTACTAACTTGAGTTTCTCCAGTCTACAGTGTGGATCATCCAGTCTAGCAGAGAGCAGCTTCACTCCAGAGTCTCCAGGGTGATTGTAGCTCAGGGGTTTGACCTCAGAGCTGAAGCCAGAGAAGCACAGCCTTCTTCCTGTGTGACTCTACAGAATGACAGCCTGCAGAGAGGTCGTGATTTTACAACAGGACTGCTGCCTCCTAGTGGTGATAGCTGATACACAGTATATACATATTTCCAATAAAACCAATACTGTTCCTAAATACTAACCTCTCTAGTTTACAATGTGGATCCTCCAGTTAAAACAGTATTTACCTTATTGGTTGAGCTGACTTACTGGCTACTGTAATGACAACATGATTTGACACGTCATCTTTGTATTGAGCATGTACGTTTCTAAGTACTAACCTCAGTTTCTCTAGTTTCCAGTGTGGATTCCCCAGTCTAGCAGAGAGCAGCTTCACTCCTGAATCCTGCAGGTCATTGCTACTCAGATCCAGCTCTCTCAGGCAGTGGCGGCTCCTGAAAAAATTCTCAGGAGGGGCAATTTTTCTGATGATTTAGGTGACCTACACACGTGCACGAGTCCGTGCACGCGATTCCAGATATCTTTACCTCTGAATAAACTGCCTTTATTATACCATATCCACCCTGTCCAAAGTCTCTACTTGGTCTCAGTTCTCCAGTAAACTTGTGATTATCAACAGTACACAACGGTAACAAACAATTGGGGGAACTCACGGGGCAGATAGTAACCACTTAAAAGGAAGCGATTCCCAAACCTTCCATAACAAAGCCATCACCTACAGAGAGATGAACTTGGAGAAGAGTCCCCTAAGTAAGCTTGTCCTGGGCCTCTGTTCACAAACACAAACAGACCCCACACAGCCCCAGGACAACAACAACAACAACAACAACAACACAATTAGACCCAACCAAATCATGAGAAAACAAAAAGAGAATTACTTGACACATTGGAAAGAACAAACAAAAAAACAGAGCAAACTAGAATGCTATTTGGCCCTAAACAGAGAGTACACAGTGGCAGAATACCTGACCACTGTGACTGACCCAAACTTAATGAAAGCTTTGACTATGTACAGACTCAGTGACCATAGCCTTGCTATTGAGAAAGGCCGCCGTAGGCAGACCTGGCTCTCAAGAGAAGACAGGCTATGTGCACACTGCCCACAAAATGAGGTGGAAACTGAGCTGCACTTCCTAACCTCCTGCCAAATGTATGACCATATTAGAGACACATATTTCCCTCAGATTACAGCGATCCACAAAGAATTCGAAAACAAACCCAATTTTGATAAACTCCCTTATCTACTGGGTGAAAAACCACAGTGTGCCATCACAGCTGCAAGATTTGTGACCTGTTGCCACAAGAAAAGGGCAACCAGTGAAGAACAAACACCATTGTAAATACAACCCATATTTATGTTTATTTATTTTCCCATTTGTACTTTAACTATTTGCACATTGTAACAACACTGTATATATACATAATATGACATTTGAAATGTCTTTATTCTTTTGAAACTTCTGAGTGTAATGTTTACTGTTAATATTTATTGTTTATTTCACTTTTGTTTACTATCTACTTCCCTTGCTTTGGCAATGTTAACACACGTTTCCCATGCCAATAAAGCCCTTAAATTGAATTGAATTGATAGTAAGGTCGCAATGACACAGAAAGCAGTTCAATGTCGGGGTACAGAGTCGCTCTCTTACCAGGATCGCGGTCCGCTCTGACCAGGGTGAAGGTGGCCGGCTCCACTTCTCTGTCCGGGACTCATCCAGCCAAGTCTCCCAGCTGTATTGGGATTCAGCTGCCAGCAGCGTTTTCATTATTTAGTCCGTTCGTAGCGGGTATGTACACGATCAACAAGATCAGTCCAAAACCAACCACTGGAAATCCATGGTTGGCAGAATGTTTGTAAACTAAGTCTACAAATTAAAAACATAAAATAACGCCGCACTGCAGGTCGCAACAGAGACGCTTCTAGCCGCCATTGTCTTAGTTACATTCAACGTTACGTCACGTATGACGAAAGCGCGTAAGTGCAAGCCCACAGACACCCATAGAGAATGTATTGAAAGCTTTGAAATGTGAAAAAAATAGATTTTACATGACAGGCTATGAGAGACTTCTGGGCGATTTTCAACTTGACTGAAATCGCCCCAAAAACGGGCGGGGCCATTTGAAGCACGACTTTAGCCTGATTTGACATTTAGTGGCTGGCAGATCAGACGTGAACACTGATAACTGCTGTTGCCATGATATAATTGATTAGAAAAAAAATCCCTTCCTTTTCCCGTTTGGCAGTGCGTCGCCCATATCGCCCTATTGAACAAGCCGTCCCTGCTCTCAGGTGAGAGGAGTTTGAGCTGAGAGCTGAGGCCAACGCTTCCCACCATTTCTCTGTCAGATAACATCCATTCAGCCACAACCGGATAACATATTACAACATGAGGAGTAACAAGTAAACAACGTTGAAAACAACACTAGAAAAAAAACATTAAAGACAAAACAAACAATTCCATTAAATCAGGCTAATCTATTTAAATGAATTATTTGCAAAGAAAGCCTCTATGGGCAGTGAACATGAGGCATCAAGCGTATCAAATGTTTTAGTCTGCTAATATTACGGTAATTTGTATTTATACCAATAGGTAAGAATCTTTGGACCATGCTTCCAAGTAAAAGCAATTATTACCAAGAAGAAATGCATCTGAATATGCTCTCGGGTGATAATTTGACCCTTACAAACAGTCCAACAATCAATGAGTTCTCATCATGTGAGAAACACTCCCAAAGTACTAACCTCAGTGTCTGTAGTTTACAGTGTGGATGTTTCAGAGCAGCAAAGAGTTCCCTCCCACCCCCATCAGACAGTCCACTGGTGCTCATGTCCAGGTCCAGTTCTCTCAGAGATGAGTCTGCTGATTGGAGAATGGAGGCCAGTGATCCCCAGTGGTGTTCAGAGAGTCTAAAGCCAACCAGTTTGTAAAAAACAGTCTGTAAAAAAAGAGACAAAATCACTCATACGTAACAGCATTTTTCAGAACCTGTCCTTTCAGATGTTAACACATTCAGCAAGTCAAAATCTTCCTCAGATAAGTCTGGTGTATGTGTCTGAAGTTCTGTGAGTTAAAAAAATGTAATGTTCAAGGCATGATAATTAAAAATATATATACTGTGTGCTATAGCTTGGAAAATAAATAAATGTGACTCTGGATGACATAATGATGTTTGTTTCCAACATTAGGGCTGTTTTCCTAAAGAAGTTAAATCCGCTTCGTGTTTTGTTTCCTTGCTACTATAGTAATGAGTATCGCGATACTGGTATCGTCTGGCCCTGTAATTCATGCAGTCATATAAATTGTCACATTGTGCAGGTCTGGGAAACGACATTTGTAACATGGTAGAGGTTGCCTTCTAGGTAGTTACTAATCACATGCAGGCTCCAGTGGTGGGGTGGACCGGACCACAGGAGGCAGAGACCACCAGGCCGCCCAGTGGGACCAGAGCCTGAGATCCACAACGTGGGGCAGGAGACAGACAAAAACTCTCTCTCTCTCTCTCAAAGGGCTTTATTGACATGGGAAACATGTTTACATTGCCAAAACAAGTCAAGTAGATAATAAATAAAAGTCAAATAAAGAATCAGAAGTGAACAGTAAACATAACACTCACAAAAGTTTCAAAAGAATAGAGACATTTTAAACGTTATATTACTGTGGGGCGGTCCAGCTCCCGAAGTCACTTATCAACCGTATGGAAGGATTTCTCTGTGTTGTCTTAGGAATGCCTCACCATCTCTCCAACCGCCATTCCGTCTCACCTCTGAGAAGCAGAGGTTCTGTTGTCATTACATCCTGTAGGTCTGATATCTGATTGGAGGTTAAATTTACAGTAATACTATCGATCAACAACTCAGATTTTTGAATCCAAACAACTCAGATGTTATAAAAGGATCTTAGATTCATTGTCCATTTCTCTTTTTTTGTTCCTGACCTGCGCTGGTGAGATACCAACACTTTTTCTTTCTCTCTCCACCCCAGGGACTCTTGGGGCATGACCTTTCAGGCTATGACCTCTCTCTTTCTCTCTCGGAAACATGCCTTGAATCATGCTTCTTAATGCTTTGTAACTTCAGCTTAAGTCTTGCATGTGAATCCATTGATTTTACAAAGTCATTAAATAGACTTGTATTTAGAATGCCATTCTCAGACCTTTCTTGTGATTGCCAATGCTGTAACTCAACCATTGTCTCTTGCATATTGCTAAATCCTCTTTATGGTGTCAGATAAATATTTTAATAGGTAAATTGCATTGTCTTATTAGTAGTTGCATATAAGGTATGTATAATATACACACTACATTACTGTGGTCAGGTATTCTGCCACTGTGTACTCTCTGTTTGGAGCGAAATAGCACTCCAATTTGCTTTGTTTGTTGATTAGTTCTTACCAATGTGTCAAGTAATTATATTTTTGTTTTATCATGATTGGGTCTAATTGTGTTGCTTTCCTGGGGTCTGTTTGTGAACAGAGCCCCAGGACCAGCTTGCTTAGGGCACTCTTTTCTAGGTTAATCTCTCTGTAGGTGATGGCTTTGTTATGGAAGGTTTTTTCAATTGCTTCCTTTTAGGTGGTTGTAGAATTTAAATGCTATTTTCTGGATTTAGATCATTAGCGGGTATCATCCCAATTCTGCTCTGCATGAATTATTTGGTGTTTTACATTATACACAGAGGATGTTTTTGCTGAATTCTGCATTCAGTCTCAATTTGGCATTTGTCCCATTTTGTCAATTCTTGGTTGGTGAGCGGACCCCAGACCTCACAACCATAAAGGGCAATGGGTTCTATAACTGTATTTTTAGCCAGATCCTAATTGGGATGTCAAATTTTCTGTTCCTTTTGATGGCGTAGAAGGCCCTTCTTGCCTTGTCTCTCAGATTGTTCAAACATTTGTGGTGCTGATGTTTAGGCCCTCGCCAATTAGTTGAAATATATGTTGAAGAGAGCGGGGCGTAAGCTGCATGGGCCCAAATTTTAACCGCACACTTGTGTACATTGATTTTATATTGATGTATGTTTTTCCCCCAACATCACTTTCCATCAATTTATACAGCAGACCCTCATGCCAAATTGAGTCAAACGATTTTGATAGATTTTTTAAAATCAACAAAGCATGAGAAAACTTTGCTTTAGTTTTTTGTTTTTTTGTCAGTTAGGGTGTGCAGGGTGAATACGTGGTCTGTCGTTCGGTAATTTGGTAAAAGCCAATTTGACACTTGCTCAGGAAATGTAGGAGTCTGCTGTTAATGATAACGCAGAGGATTTTCCCAAGGTTGCTGTTGAAGCATATCCCACGGTAGTTATTGGGGTCAAATTTCTCTTCACTTTTGTGGATTCGGGTAATCAGTCCTTGGTTCTAATTATTGGGGCAGATGCTAGAGCTAAGGACGATGTTAAAGAGTTTAAGAATTTTGGTCTGTATATTTTATCATTTCATTTGGGATACCATCAACACCACAGGCCTTTTTGGGTTTGTATTTTGTCCTGTATAGATGTCGGATCTGCTGTATAGGGCCATGAGCAAACAAGAAAACGCTCACCCAGAGGCTCATTGTGTCCGGTGACATTAATGCAGGAAAACTGAAATCCGTTTTTAGCTCATTTCTACCAGCATGTCACCTGTGCAACTAGAGGCTACTCCACACACAGGGACGCATACACATCACTTCCTCGCACTCAATTTGGGAAATCTGACTCTATCCTCCTGATTACAAGCAACAATTCTAACAGAAAGTACCAATACAGAAGTGGTCCGATTAAGCGGATGCTAAACTACAGGACTGTTTTTTCGTTAGCACAGACTGGAATATGTTCTGGGATTCATCCCGATGGCATTGAGGAGTTTACCACATCAGTCACAGGTATTTATGTGTTTAGCATTGAAAGAAAATGAAAATCACTAAATAAACTTGTTGCTGTGAAGTGACTCTTAATCCAATGCCATGACTTCGACTTTCCATCTTACTGTCACAGAAACAGGAAGTGACTATGGGCGCCATTTTCATATAGAAAACCCCCAGATACTCTTTCACAAACTGGCGCCCTATGTGTCCATAGCAATGCAACACACTTGAAGAAGCAGAAAGTAAGATATTCAGAAAAATATTTATAAGGATTTTTTTAAATCATTTTTTTACAGGGGTTGGGGTTAATTAAGACCCAACCTGTAGTGTTTAGGAGTGTTTTTCTACACCATACTCAGGTCTTTTAATCAATCACATCTCTGTTCTTGTGTCTCATACTCAGGGGTGAAAGTAAGCCTGTATGGGCCCTTACAGAGGCCTGGCTAAATAAATAGATGGGATATGCCATATCAGCAGAGGTGGGACCAAGTCACAAAGTCACATGTTCCAAGTCTCAGGTCAAGTCCCAAGTAGAATGGGTCGTGTCTCGAGTCAAATCGTACATTCTAAGAGCAAGTCAAGTCGAAGTCGAGTAGAGTCACACGTTTTTTCCAAGTCAAGTCAACTAGGGATATCACGTCACGTTGTCACTTTCTCTGGAGTCCAGACCAAGCAGGATCATACTGTCTACCTGTATGCAGTGGAGGTTTCAGGGTGGGATGGAAAGCAATGATCTGTCTGTAGCCTTTTTCTGTCTCACAGATGTCATCATTAATTTGTTACATCTTCATCCCATAAGTATTGAAGGTAGTGCGCTGTTACAGCTACCTTTAGACATATATCCAGTACTTATACATATATCCAGTACATATACATATATCCAGTACATATACAGTGGGGGAAAAAAGTATTTAGTCAGCCACCAATTGTGCAAGTTCTCCCACTTAAAAAGATGAAAGAGGCCTGTAATTTTCATCATAGGTACACGTCAACTATGACAGACAAAATGAGAAAAGAAAATCCTGAAAATCACATTGTAGGATTTTTTATGAATTTATTTGCAAATTATGGTGGAAAATAAGTATTTGGTCAATAACAAAAGTTTCTCAATACTTGGTTATATACCCTTTGTTGGCAATGACACAGGTCAAACGTTTTCTGTAAGTCTTCACAAGGTTTTCACACACTGTTGCTGGTATTTTGGCCCATTCCTCCATGCAGATCTCCTCTAGAGCAGTGATGTTTTGGGGCTGTCGCTGGGCAACACGGACTTTCAACTCCCTCCAAAGATTTTCTATGGGGTTGAGATCTGGAGACTGGCTAGGCCACTCCAGGACCTTGAAATGCTTCTTACGAAGCCACTCCTTCATTGCCTGGGCGGTGTGTTTGGGATCATTGTCATGCTGAAAGACCCAGCTACGTTTCATCTTCAATGCCCTTGCTGATGGAAATCTCACGATACATGGCCCCATTCATTCTTTCCTTTACACGGATCAGTCGTCCTGGTCCCTTTGCAGAAAAACAGCCCCAAAGCATGATGTTTCCACCCCCATGCTTCACAGTAGGTATGGTGTTCTTTGGATGCAACTAAGCATTCTTTGTCCTCCAAACACGACGAGTTGAGTTTTTACCAAAAAGTTATATTTTGTTTTCATCTGACCATATGACATTCTCCCAATCCTCTTCTGGATCATCCAAATGCACTCTAGCAAACTTCAGACGGGCCTGGACATGTACTGGCTTAAGCAGGGGGACACGTCTTGCACTGCAGGATTTGAGTCCCTGGCGGCGTAGTGTGTTACTGATGGTAGGCTTCGTTACTTTGGTCCCAGTTCTCTGCAGGTCATTCACTAGGTCCCCCCATCTGGTTCTGGGATTTTTGCTCACCGTTCTTGTGATCATTTTGACCCCACGGGGTGAGATCTTGCGTGGAGCCCCAGATCGAGGGAGATTATCAGTGGTCTTGTATGTCTTCCATTTCCTAATAATTGCTCCCACAGTTGATTTCTTCAAACCAAGCTGCTTACCTATTGCAGATTCAGTCTTCCCAGCCTGGTGCAGGTCTACAATTTTGTTTCTGGTGTCCTTTGACAGCTCTTTGGTCTTGGCCATAGTGGAGTTTGGAGTGTGACTGTTTGAGGTTGTGGTCCGGCACCGGTCAGCTGCTCCACTCCGGAGCTAGAACATTCCACTCCACCGGGGTCCAGTCCAGCTCCGGTCAGCTGCTCCACTCCGGAGCTAGAGCAGTCCGCTCCACCGGGGTCCAGTCCAGCTCCGGTCAGCAGCTCCACTCCGGAGCCAGAGCATTCCGCTCCACCGGGGTCCAGTTCAGCTCCGGTCAGCAGCTCCACTCCGGGTCCTGACGTCAGCCCCTCTCTAGGTTCAGAGTCTCCCACACCAGGGTCCAGACAGGGATCGGTGCATCGTGGGAGGACTGAGAGGGGAAGCTCCACGTTGAGGTCCAGACCGGTCCAGGGGTGCAACGTGGAGTCAGTAAGGGAGGAGATGTCACGCCCGGAGCCGGAGCCGCCACCGAGGCTGGAAGCCCACCCGGACCCTCCCCAGTTAAGTCAGGTTTGTGCGGCCGTAGTCCGCACCTTTGGGGGGTGCGGATAGTTTGGTCAGGGTGTGAATATCATGTGTGTGTTTTTCTATGTTGGTATTTCTATGTTTGGCCAGGTGTGATTCCCAATCAGAGGCAGCTGTCGCTTGTTGTCTCTGATTGGGGATCATACTTAGGCAGCCAGTTTTCCTGCCTGGGTTGTGGGATCTTGTTTGTGTTCGGTGAGTTTGGGCTTGTTAGTGTATAGCCTTCCGACGTCACGTTTTGTTGCCTTTTGTTGTTTTTGTATGTTTATTCAGTACAATAAACATGTATGCATATCACGCTGCGCCTTGGTCTGACCCGTTCATCAATGACCGTGACAGGGATTGACATGATGTCTTCTGTCCCCTATATATATAACATCTGGAAGCAAGTATTGAATTTCAAGCACAGATTCAACTACGAAGACCAGGGAGCTTTTCAAACACCTCATAAAGGAGGGCAGTGATTGGTAGATCGGTAACAATAAAAATTCAGACATTGAATATATCTCTGAGCATGGTCAAGTTAATAATTATGCTGTGGATGATGTATTAAACAACCCAGACACATCAAAGACACAGTCTTCCTTCTGAACTGAACTGCAGGACAGGAAGCAAACTACTTAGGGATGTCACAATGAGGCCATGAGGGAGAAGTTCTGACTAAATGCACATTTGAGAACATTTGAGAACATTTGAGCGTTCCAGAACGGTCCATTTACTTAGTGATTTTTTTTTTTAACTGACCAATCACAAGTGGGACGATCTAATGGGCGGGCTGCCACTGGTCCAAAATATTTCCAGCATCTGAACAGTGGCCGAAACTATCTCACTGGAGAAAGAATGCGAATGAGCGAAACAGCGCCCCTCTGTCTCAGTATGTGTAGCCCATGTATCTGATGCTGTCTGGCCAGAAAGAGTATTACTTTTTGTCCAGACAGCGTCAGATACATGGTCTACACATACTGAGACAGAGGGGCGCTGTTTTGCTCGCTCGGATGCTTTATCTACACTACCGGTCAAAAGTTTTAGAACACGTACTCATTCAAGGGGTTTTCTTTATTTTTTACTATTTTCTACATTGTAGAATAATAGTGAAAACACAAAACTATGAAATAACACATATGGAATCATGTAGTAACCAAAAAAGTGTTAAACAAATCAAAATATATTTTATATTTGAGATTCTTCAAATAGCCACCCTTTGCCTTGATGACAGTTTTGCACACTCTTGGCATTCTCTCAACCAGCTTCATGAGGTAGTCACCTGGAATGCATTTCAATTAACAGGTGTGCCTTCTTAAAAGTTAATTTGTGGAAATTCTTTCCTTCTTAATGCGTTTGAGCCAATCAGTTGTGTTGTGACAAGATAGGGGGGTATACAGAAGATAGCCCTATTTGGTAAAAGACTAAGTCCATATTATGGCAAGAACAGCGCAAATAAGCAAAGAGAAACGACAGTCCATCATTACTTTAAGACATGAAGGTCAGTCAATACGGAAGATTTCAAGAACTTTGAAAGTTTCTTAAAGCGCAGTCACAAAAACCATCAAGCACTATGATGAAACTGGCTCTCATAAGGACCGCCACATGAATGGAAGACCCAGAGTTACCTCTGCTGCAGAGGATAAGTTCATTAGATTTACCAGCCTCAGAAATTGCAGCCCAAATAAATGCTTCACCGAGTTCAAGTTACAGACACATCTCAACATCAACTGTTCAGAGGAGACTGTGTGAATCAGGCCTTCATGGTCGAATTGCTGCAAGGAAACCACTACTAATGGACACCAATAAGAAGAAGAGACTTGCTTGGGCCAAGAAAAACGAGCAATGGACATTAGACCGGTGGAAATTTGTCCTTTGGTCTGGAGTCCAAATTTGAGATTTTTGGTTCCAACTGCCGTGTCTTTGTGAGACACGGTGTGGGTGAACGGATTATCTCTGAATGTGTATTTCCCACCGTAAAGCATGGAGGAGGAGGTGTTATGGTGTGGGGGCGCTTTGCTGGTGACATTGTCTGTGATTTATTTAGAATTCAAGGCACACTTAACCAGCATGGCTACCACAGCATTCTGCAGCGATATGCCATCCCATCTGGTTTGGGCTTAATGGGACTATCATTTGTTTTTCAACAGCACAATGACCCAACACACCTCCAGGCTGTGTAAGGGCTATTTTACCAAGAAGGAGAGTGATGGAGTGCTGCATCAGATGACCTGGCCTCCACAATCCCCCGACCTCAACCAAATTGAGATGTTTTGGGATGAGTCGGACCGCAGAGTGAAGGAAAAGCAGCCAACAAGTGTTCAGCCTATGTGGGAACTCCTTCAAGACTGTTGGAAAAGAGTGTGCAAAGCTGTCATCAAGGCAAAGGGTGGCTATTTGAAGAATCTCAAATCTCATTTTTGGGGGGATTCGTTTAACACTTTTTTGGTTACTACATGATTCCATATGTGTTGTTTCATAGTTTTGATGTCTTCACTATTATTATAAAATGTAGAAAATATTAAAACATAAAGAAAAACCCTTGAATGAGTAGGTGTTCTAAAACTTTTGACCGGTAGTGTAAGATTGATTTTCTGTTTGGCGCGCCTGATAAATATTGGACGTGCAAGGAGGTATGGTAGGGCGGGCCAGGCCCCCCTAAGGCCCGCCCATAACGCCGGCTCTGCCTTTTATGAC